>NC_053026.1:298461990-298543496 GCF_003073215.2 Triticum urartu | reverse complement strand
AAAAGCTCACTTACATGCATGCTACCGGTGCATGCTTGCATGCAGACATGTTGACGTGATTTAAAACCCACTCACATGCATGTGCCACGCTATTTCTGCATGGTTGCATGTGGCTTAGTGCGGAGCCTCTCAACATCTAGATCAGACGGCTATTATGGACTGATTTACTTCATCTAACGGCTACATCTATTTTGATGATGTGGCTCAAGGAGAGGATAGAGAATTCCTAGTAGTGGGGGCTAGCTATTACTAGTAGATAAGTCTTTGTAGAGATTCCACTACATACGGAACAAAATGAATGAATCTACACTTAAAATGCATCTATATACATCCGCATGTGGTTCATGGTGAAATCTCTACAAAGACTTATATTTAGGAACGGAGGAAGTACTAGTATAGTACGTACTATAATTTATCAGCGAGATAAATTTGTACAATGCTATGAAGCTTCCAGCTTCTGTTACATGTATCTTGCGTCCAAGGTTGCCCATTGCAACATTTCATCAAATACAAAGGAGACTAACATGCATGCTATTGCATCTCAATGATTGACAGATCATAGCAAATATGTACTCCCTCTGTTCCAAAATAAGTGTCTCAACTTTGTGCAAACTTTAGTACAAAGTTGTACTACTACTAAAGTTGACACTTATTTTGGAACAGAGGCAGCTAAAGAAAAAACGATCCATGCAGTCCCTAGCCCTTGAACTGTGAACCCTGACTAGGCTTCAATTTGCTGGCAACGTTCGAGCTTCCTAATAAATGAAGTTTTCAACCTTTTGACCATCGGATCATTTTGTGCAGTTTCACCAAAATCGAGATGAGCATCCCTGTGGCAAAGAGATTAAAGAAGCGTGATTAGAATAATATTACTGGGACTAGTTGATGAGACATAAACTCATCACAAATACAGTACGTAGAAGCCAATAGAGGTATGTGCGGGGCAAAGAAGTAGAGAAATATCCACAGGGAGTGATGTGGGCAGCTGGAGCAGTGGTGCAAGCGGCTGTAAAGGGAGTTGTACCTGAGGGACGTAGTTCAACCTTGAGGAGGGCGGCGGGAGGCGGCAACTGCCCGCGTCGCGGCAGTGAGCAAGGGACGAAGGCAACCTCACCGGCTTTGTGAGAGAGAACGGCGGGGAACCCTGATCGGGACGTGCCGACAGTGGGTTTTCACCGTCGGCGACGGCCACCGCATCTACACTAAGCATCCACCCCTTCCCCAAGCGGACGTGATCCGCCGGGATGTTAGAGATGTGGCCACAGTCGTTTTGTGCGATAGAGTGTGAAGAGAGCAACCCCAGCAAGCAACCGTGTAGGCTGGCCCGTCCTGACTATGTATATAGTGGAGCGGTTTCCTTTTCTCTCCATATGAACCTATCATATTGCGTACGTGTCGCTGAAGAAAAAAAGCTTCATTTATAAATGACGTGGCACCTACTACTCGTTCTCCTATAACCTTGCGCTTGGCATCTCCAAAATATTAACCTTGCGATTGGCTCTTCGCCTCTTCAGGAAGTCAAGCAATAATGGTAGTGCAGTATATATCGTTTTGGCTATATGAGACCGAATGAATTGCTGCACGTCCACCACGTGGGCGAGGGTTGAGGGGCGAGGGAGAGTGCTACATATAGAACAAAATGAGTGCATCTACACTCTAAAATACGTCTATATACATCAGTGTTTGGAGTATGTACTAGTAGTTCATATTGAAATCTACTAAAGGACATATATATTCCAAACAATATGATATAATCTCTATAACCAAGGTAGTAGGGACGAAGAGTAAACAGAGGGAGTAGTAAATTTTTCTCCTCGTCCTACGAGCGACTGCGCGCATGGGTGAGGGAGCGGGCGTAAGGCGGAGCAAGCTTCACCTCATCCTGCGAGCCACCGCGCCTGTGGGCGGGGGAGACGGCGTACTAAGCAAGCTTCTCCTCGTTCTGCGAGTTGACGGGACACATCAAAAGTACTCCACCGTATAGAGCCTTGCCTCTAAGGTAGGCCCCACATGGTTTGCCTCTTTTTTTAACATAACATGTCAAGTCGCAATTTGTTTGTTCACCCGTGGTAGACGATCCTCCCTCCACCAAGTGGACAACCAGTACACATGCCAAATTATCACGTGGGCTGCCTTTTTCGTACAAAAATGAGCTCCACCATGTACCCGCGCGGGTGTGGTTGGGAAAGAGACGGTAGTACGTGCGCCGTGCATGCACCTCTTCTCTTCGTGCACGTCCCCCACCTACGTGGGTACAAACCGCGTTCGTGAGTGTTTTTTGTTTTGGGGTGGGGGGTGGGGTGGGGGGTTGATTTTGTGAATTATTTGTGGGAATATGTGTCGATGACATCTCAAACAATATTTTGCATGCAATGTGTGTGAAATGGAGGCCTATCCATATCATACATAGAGGGTCGGGCAATCCACGAGAAGAGGGGGAGGGGTCATAGCTATCGATAGAGTCGAAGAGAGGATCAAGTGGGTGGGTGTGAGATCGATGAAGAGAGCCATCGAAATTGTGTGTGTGTTCAAGTCAAAGATATAGGGTGACTGGCCTACCGGAACGTTAGAGGGCACATGTCAAGTTTGTGTGTGGCAGGGAGACATGACTAGAGCGCTCGATGTACCGGTGTGTGTGTGGGGGGGGGGGGGGGGAGGGGTAGGCACAGGCCTAACTATAGAGGTAGAACGACTCGTATATGTGTTGAGAAGGAGAGACCCAGCTATGTCTTGAGGGAGATCGTTTGACATCCATACATAACTGAAGGACGGGAAATATGATGGGACAGAGAGAGAGAGAGAGGGAGAGAGAGGGAGGGAGAGGGAGGGAGAGGGTTAGAGTGCTGGATGGGTGATGGAGTTGCTTCTCGAAGATGGTGGGAGAGGCCTACTAGACAAACTAAGGGTGGAACTGCAATGTTATCAATAAGAGTGGGGATGTGTTTCCGTGTGTGCCTGTGCGTGATAGATCTGTCGAGATGCATTCATGGATGATGAAGGGGAACCATGTGTTTGGTAAGCAAACCTAACTAGATCGGTAGATCAATTGTTGTTTGTCGGAGGAAGGGAGAGACACAACTAATGAGGTAGATCGATTGACGTGTGGGTAAAAACGAGTTATAAGGACCTATCTAGCTATATGTATAGCGAGAGATCGGTCGGTGTACGTCCATTTGTTAGAGGTAAATAAGGCCCAGCGAGACGGATAGACAGAGAGAATGGAGCTAGGAGATGGTGGGAGAGGCCCAACTACTAGCTAGATAGGGGGAGGAGTGTGCGGTTGTGAGATCGATGAAAAGAGGGGCGAGAGTTTACACGTGTGTCTGACCGTATGAGAGACATGAGGCAAGGACACATAAAGGAGGAGATTGAAGGTGTGTGTGTATGTTGTAGGCAGGCATCACTGGAGAGGTTTATCGGTCGGTGTGTGTCGGAAAGGAGTTGTGGAGACTCTGGGAGAACGACCTAAAGAAAAAATGAATGTGCCCGGTGGATAGAATGCCGAGGGAGGGGGAGGGCAAGGAGGGCGTGTGCATGCACGAGAGAAAGTTAGTGGTAGCTACAAAGGTTAGAGGATTGTATGGGTGTAAGAGACTAACAAAGATCATAATTTGATATGAAAGCGGATTCATATATTTGAATAGGAGATCATAGTGTTTTAAACATTGCATGCATGAATATAGCGGTGATACACGTGTTGTGCACATGTTATACCATAATGTGATAATGCATGGCGTTTGCAACTCACAGCTAAATGCCGAACAATCTAAACCATACTATACATCAAACAATCTCACATTTTATTTGAATTTGTGATAATGTGTGGCGTTTGCAGCTTACAACTAAATATCGAACAATCTAAACAATAATATATATCAAACATTCTCACATTTTATTTGAATTTGTGGTAATGTGTGGTGTTTGCAACTCACATCTAAATACTTGTAGGCGTAGGGGGCGGGGCACCATACATAATGTGATAAACACATTATAAATATGAGACATGGTTTAGATTATGAAGATCTACCTAGAGCTAGAAATGTAATGTGATTTGAAATCAAAATAAAGTGGGTTCAAAAAATCTAGTTCGAGTTCATATAGTACACATAGTTCATATGTAACTCGAGACTAATCATGTGGTGTGCTGTGAAGATAATACACAAACGATGGTTTAACTTGACAATAATGATGATTGTAGATCTTATTAAAATAGAGAAACAAATTCAAATGCTTTGACTTCACAACAATCATTACTGTATTCAGTCAAAAAAAACAATCATTACTGTAGATCTTATTCAAATAGAGAAACTAATTCAAATTTAGTTCATATTGAAGCGGTAGTATATACGTTTGGAATGCACTAAAACGTTCATTTGAGTAGTAGGTTGCATGCATTATACACGTAGCAAAATATTTTAATTGAAGATAACATGAATTCAAAGTTTTGAATGACATTTGTAGTGCACATTGATTTGCTACAGTACACATTACGCTTGTCCGGAAATTTCAACCCGCGCCTTGTTATCCCAAAATATTTAAGATATATATTTGTCTTGTTGTGCTACGACAACTCCCTCCATCTCAACCCGCCTTGCTATTCCAAAATTACAACACGCGCGAAAACTCCCACCTCCCATGAAATCCCGACACGCGAAATGCTCGTGGTACCCCTGAATCGAAAGAACCGCCTCAAATCGGTGGGGGTACTTTCGTAACTTACCCCACATTTCGGACAACCACGTCTCTAAGCCATGGTTCCCCACTGCCATCCCATCTGCCCACCCATTTGTACACTGAGGCCGCGAAAACCCTCGACGGAACCCCACACCTTGCTCCGTCCGCCACCCATCCGGAGCCTCTTCCCCGACGACGTCGTCCACATCAACACCTCGACGTCCCTCATCCACCGTACCAGATGAGGATCCGTCGTCGATCTCATCGTCCCGCCGGTTCAGCCACCCCGTCCTCCACCTCCAGGGAGTTGCCCCGATGTTCCCCTCGTCTTTCGCACCACCTCCATTCCCACACCGCCGTCTTCACCTGCACCACCGGAAGAGCATCGTCATCACCATTTCCTCGGATGAAGCTGTGGCCTAATCGGTGCCACTAAAGAGGTTGTACACTAATCGCCGCATTTTCTTCTTGATTTGATCTCACAGTGCTACCGGCGCTCGGTCCCGAGCCGACACGGCGCGTCTCTCGGCGGCGATGTCCACATCAGTGGGAGCTGCTGCTGCTTTAGCTCTCGCTCGCGCTGCTGCTCTGCTCTTGCTCTTGGTCCCCTGCCTGGTCTGCTCTTGCTATTGCTCTTGCTCACGCTGCTGCTCTCGCTCTTGCTCTTGCTTGCGATGCTGCTCCGATTTAGCTACACTTCAGTCGACTAAATCGACTTTTGGGTCAGTCGACTTTCAGGGGAGGGGGGGCTCGCCCGGGTGAAGGAAGAACCAGCCGCAGCGGGGAGGGGGGCTCGCCGGAGAGGTACCCCACTATCTATCTTAGGGTTCAGGATGGGGGCGGTGGGCGTCGTCGGTGGCGTGGGGATCGCCGGAGAAAAAGCTCGGCACGGGGGGGCCTAGAGGGATGGCCGGGGCGGCAGCGGACCGGTGGTGGGGAGTGTTTTCGGGGCGGGCGGGGCGGCACACCACCGGCCGCGGGCGGTGGGGGGCTGCCGTTTGGCCGGTGGTGGCTGGTGGCTCAGGGGGTGGAGGTTGAAGATGAACCGCAGGCCCTTGATTTCGTATCCAATGGCTGCAAAATCGACTGACCAGAGATGAAAAAGTCAGTCGACCGACGTGTAGCCTCACCTTGCTAGTGCGTTCAGTTTTGACAACAAAATTTAGTTTCGACAGTTAAGTTCAGTTTTGACAGTTAAGTTCAGTTTTGACAGTTAAGTTCAATTTCGACAGTTAAGTTCAGAGATGAGCGGCTGATGTATTTTACATCTAGCACTTTGTGGTTATGTATTTTACGTCATGTATTGGAGATGCTATTAGAATTCCACTCAGGTTAACATTGTTCGTTGTCTCTCTTGTCCTGCTTCAGCCTCGGCGTCGTACAACTCACCGGAGCTTCTCCAACGACGAAACCCTCCATCACAGTGGAGCAGTACCTCGGGCTCCATCTGCAGACGCCTAAGATCTTCTTCCCCTCCTCCGACAGCAAAGTCAGTCGGAGCATCCTCACCGGCCAACCCAATCACGCTGAGATCGACATGGCTTCGCCAAAGAGGTTGTACACTTGTTGCATCTCTTTTTTACTCTACATGTTATATATATTGTCCACTGAGCACACGGATTTGTTCCTTTAGTGTCTCCTTGAAAGAAAAAACGTAGGAATTTTAATTTTCACTTGTCCTCCTTTTCAAATTCCTATTCATGAAGCACAAGACTAAGAGATAGTAGCATAATAGCATCATAACCGTACATTTTCTTGTGGTTTAACTTAATCTCACCATGCTTCTTTGCATCCTGTGATCTTTCAATTGTTGTGAATCAAACACACAGATTGGCAGAAATCCTGTGTTTTTAAATTCTCTATTTTGCACGTGCATTCCTATGCTATTCCTGTCTATTTCCTATCCATGCATTGTTGGAATCCTCCAATTCAAACGAGCCCTTATAAAATTACTTCTCTTACAGATAGTTGTCAAAGAAAACCTTGCGTGGTTTGTCCCGCTCTTGCTGCG
This sequence comes from Triticum urartu, assembly GCF_003073215.2. Classification (NCBI taxonomy): domain Eukaryota; kingdom Viridiplantae; phylum Streptophyta; class Magnoliopsida; order Poales; family Poaceae; genus Triticum; species Triticum urartu. Next base: position 298,536,811 of record NC_053026.1, on the reverse strand, counting down.
CTGTCGTCCACCCCAGCTCAGCTGCTCCAACGACAGAAGGGTCCAGCACAGCAGGAATCCGACCTCCAGACTGTCTTTCGCCGCCTCAGATCTTCTTCCCCGCCGCTAGTAGCCATGAAAACTGCATTACCATCATCAACCGAGCAGATGACCTTGAGGACTACACGGGTCCGCAAGAGAGGTCGCACTCTTTCGTGTCTGCTTACGTTATGCATTGCTGAATATTACATGTTACTTTATCGTCCTGTTCACCGATTAGACTCTGAGTCAGCTCCAAACTAATGGTCAAACTTGAGTTTTTAAATGGTTGTGGGGTACATATCGGGGCCGCTATCAATAGTATCTATCTACTATCTGGTTAATCTCCGGTGTCTACTATAAGTTTCATGTTGGGTGGGAAACAAACAGTAAAGAAGCCATTATCTGTATTTTTTAACTGAAGCCATTATCTGCCTGCATTATTGGTTTTGGGTCTATCCACAGGTTGCTACCATCACTCTGGATTTCTGCATGCACTCCTTACATAATCTCACTATGTTTTATTCCTATGCATGACAGTTATTGTAAACAATGGAACTGAACATGTAGAGCAAAAGAGACGAGCCTTGCATGGCAATAAAATTTCATGCAGACGTCGCTCCATGGTAGGCGCAAAGGCAGCCCCCCTCCACGCATTTCTTATTGTAATCGAGAGGAAGATATCTGTTCTGAGGGGGATTCAGAAGGAGAAGACAACTCCTATTTACCCCCTAAGGTCTTCGCTCTAACTTGGCATGTTGATGTTGGTTATATCATGCATATGGTGTCTTGCATTGCTTACTTTATACATCAAATATGTCATCTGCTTAGTTTAGACATCCTTTGTGCGAATGCCATCTGTTTAGTTTATTCATCGTTTATGTGAATTATGCAACGCCATCTTGTTTAGCCAGGCATCATATATGTGAATTTTGCAGTGCCATCCTGCTTAGCCAGTCATCTTATATGTAAATTATATCAGGCCATCCTTTTTTTTGTTACATATTACATTTGTCAACAATGTTAGTACATTCAACTGCTCTTCGTGTGCATCAGCCATTTGACATGGTGATGGCAAATTCTGGAGTGAAAACAAGGTCTTCAGAGCAGACTATATCTGACGAAGCGCATATCTCGCTGGTTATGGATAGCTCCTCAAAGGAGGATTCAGAGACAGATGACCAGTCCTATTCCCCCCCGGGGTGTATGCTCAAACTTGGCAGGGTTATGTTGCTCATATCGTGCGTATGGTGTCTCGCATTACTATGTCATTTGATTAGTTTAGACATGCTTTGTGTGAATGCCAGCTGTTCAGTGTCTAATTACCATATATGTGAATTATGCATTGCCATCTTGTTGCAAGACATTATATATGTGAATTATACAATGCTATCTTGTTGCAAAGGCATTATATATGTGAATTATGCAATGCCATGCTGTTTAGCCAATCATCATGTATGTGAATTATATCATGCTATCATTTTTTGTATTACGTGTTCCATTTGTCAACAACGTTTGTATATTCAGCTACTCTTCCAGTGCATCAGCCATTTGAAGCGGTGATGGAAGTATCTGGAGTGAAAACAAGGTATTCAGAGTAGACAATGCTACCTGCTGAAGCAGACATCTTGCTGGTTGCAGAGAGCTCCTCAGAGGAGGATTCAGAGACTGATGACCAGTCCTATTCCCCCCCCCAAGGTCTATGCTCAAACTTGGCAGGGTTATATTACCCATGTCATGCATGTTGTCTTGCATTGCTTAGTTTTTACATCATATATGGATTGCCATCTGCTTACTTGCTTACTATATAAATCATATATTTGGATTATATCATGCCATCATGTTTACATAGTACATACACATCATCTATCTGAATTATGGCATGGCAACCCATTTAATAAAGACATCATATAGTTATATCATCTCATCCTGTTTAGTGTTTACAGTCATCATATTTTGAATTATGGCATTCTATCCGTGAATGTATGTGAATTATGGCATGCCAACCTATTTAATAAACACATTATATAGTTATGTCATGTCATCCTGTTTACATAGTCTCATATTTTGAACTATGTCTTTCCATCTTTTTTAGTTAGCCATCATAATGTGAAATTGTGTCATGCTATCTTGTTTAGTTAGCCATCATATATGTGAAATTGTGTCATGCTATCCTGTTTGGTTAGACAACATAAATATGAATTATTTCATGCCCTCTTTTATTCCCCACTATCCATTGCACCTGTCTATCATACAATGTCTATACTTTCAATTACTTTTCTTGTTTATCAGCCATTTGAATTGGACAGCGTGATGGCAGTATCTAAGGGAGTAACAACACGGTCTTCAGAAAAGATAGTGCTACCAGTTGATGCAGATAGAACCACGGTTGTACTTGCCCAAGGACTAGATCCACCACACATAACCCAGACTCTCGCAGATTGTACCCCTACCCAGTTGGACAGAGAACCAGCTACACCCCTTCTAACCCCAACCCCGGTAGATAGTAACCCAGTTCCAGTTGACACAGCACCGTCTCCACCACAGAGCACCCAAACACGAGCAGTTAGTAAGGGAACTGCAGTGCCCAAAGCACGAGGACCACCACTCCGAATCCCAACTCAACGCTTGAAGGAGAAGAAGATTTGTTCTCAGGTCAGGTTCTGTAGCTATGGTTCATACTCCTTTGCTCTTGCATTACTGTATTTACTCATACCAACTATTTTCAAATTTGAAGGATGGAATTGAAACTCCAATGGCGCAACAGGTATATTTTAAACATGTTTTTTTAACTGGTTTGCTGTTGTAACCTGCTCTATGTTGATTTCAGTTTGACTTGAATAAACAATTATGTTCTCATGTCATGCACATTACAAGTGTTGTTATTGCTCTATAGTTACCCACACTTATATTCTGTCTATTCTGCTTTGTCTTGAACAAATATTATTTGAATTGTGTCTCTATCTTGATTTGGCAACAAAAACTAGAATGATATAGACCATAAAGTGACCATGGTACATAGATATATGTTTGTTTCATGCTATTATCCTGTCCACTTTACTACTGAACTCATTTACCAAAATGAGTTTCCTATACAACATGGTAAACATGTGATGTGTCTGCTTGTTTCTCTTTTAGAATGCGGACAAAATATTGGAGAACAGTACTGCGTTATCCAATGGTAAAGGAAGTAATGCAGATATGGTTCAAGATAGTGAGACATCCCTGTTGGTCTCCAAGAAAGCTGATAAAAACTATCTTGACGACAGTGAGGGAACCCAAAAGTCATGTCTTGATGTAGTGTTCGAGTTACTGGCCACTACTGCTGGCACAAGCTCTTCGAACTCGCTACCTGAATCAGTTCATATTCTTGAGTCTCAACTTCAAGTTGAAAGACATCGATCAGATGTGCTGCGACAGGAAGCTGAAGGACTGAGGAAGTCCCTGCAGAATTCAGATGCATATTTTCTGGTGCAACAGCAAGCGCTGGAGGATTTAAGCGCCAAACAAGAGAAAGTTAATAAGCTTGCTAAGCATCTTGCCAGCATTATGGGTACCCAGGATATTGTTTCTTGAGATCTTCTGAAGTGGTTTCAGTTCTGGATTTGTTTTGCTGCGGCGTTTATTTGCGCTGGTCGCCAACTTTGACAACCAGTGTATATGATATGCTGCTTTGTTCCCTATATTTGCACTGGTGGCGAACTTTGATGCCCAGTGGATGTAATATGTGTAATAGCCGTGATAGCCTAGCGTTAGTTGCTTGCTTATTTATTTCCTTGTTATCTTGTTTATTTGTTTGCTTGTAGTCATTGCAGTTCATTTTCCGCGGTTAGCTAGTGGCTGCAATAGCCTATTTTTTAAAACTAGGCCACAATAACCATGGGCTAATATTTACTGTAGTGACACTGGGCCTCCTACTGGCCGTAGAAAGAGTGGGCCTTCTACGGGCCGTAGAAACAATGGGCCTTCTACGGGCCGTAGAAACAATGGGCCTTCTGTGGGCTGTATCATCAATGGGCCTTATACGGGTCGTATGATCGATTGGCCAAACATGGGCCAAACAGACCGCATTATGGCCATAAATGGGCTAGAGTTGGAATCGTCCGTTCATGGGCCGACCATAACGGGCCATCGTTAATAGGCCGTATATGACGCTATGAAGACGGCCCAACGTATTAACGGACCACAAACAGGCCGACTGTAACCATGGGCTGAATTTGGCCCACAAGCAGAAAATGACAGTAACGGGCCGTAAGTAAACGAATGCTGGAAATGAGCCCAAGAATAAATGGGCTCTGAGAAGGCCGAAAGATAACATGGGCTGGAAACGCCCAACGGAATAACGGGCCGTTAATGGGTATAAAGTGATACACTGTTCATTACGGGCCAGTTTCACCACGGGCCGTTAATGGGTGTAAAGTGATACACTGTTCATTACGGGTCAGTTTCACCATGGCCCATTAATAGGCCAAGAGTTACATAGGGCCTCATATGGGCCGAAAGATGTCATGGGCCATACATGCGCCAGAAGTGAAAATGGGCTGGAATCATATTGGATGGCCCAGATGACGCTACTGGGCCTAATTCAGATAGGGCATAACGGGCCTTGGGTTAGCGTGCTGTAAATGGGCTATATGCGAACAGACCATTAACATGCTTTCCATGGGCCGGCCCACCACCTTTTGACCAAGTCAAACGGGCCGGCCTTTTCACTGGAATGGGCCTCTGTTGGGCCGTGCCACGTGTCGACGTATCATAGGTGCCTTCCGTCCAATGAGTGGATGACATCTGTCCCAACGATGAGCCGACACGTGTTTCCTCCAGCCAATGATGATTTTACACGTCGAAAATTCCCATTGGTCGGGGCTGTTAACGGGTTATCGGATCCAAAACCCAACCCGATAGCTTAACAGCGTCCCGTTACAGTGGATGCCATGTAATGGTCACCCTTGACGAAAGCACTTCTGTGACGCGCGATTTATCATCATGGAAGTGGACACTTCCGTGATGATAATTTTGGTAATGTCATGGAACACTTCTACGACAGCACAGGTATGACTATCTTGATTCTGTCATAAAATCGTCATGGATGTACATGCATGACAAAAAACACGACCTACTGTGACAAACACGTATCATCATAGAAGTGTATTTTTTTTGTAGTGATGGCAAGAAACCGAACGAACGAGAAAAGTCACCGCCCCCCCCCCCGCGCATAGCAATGAAAATTCAACTTCAACTTAAATCCAAAGCCAGAAACAGGGCTACAGAAAAGAGGTTAAAAGCAAATGGCCGCGTCCAGCCCCTAGTCTAGTCTTCTTGTCTTCTCACCAACGCGGAGCTAAGTGTTGCCACTAGGCATGGGAGGGAGCCCTCGAGGCCCAAGGGCGGCGCTCCTGAGATCCATGGCATGTACAACCCCACTCATTATTACGTGAGTGTCACGAGCGGAGATCTTCATAGGCGTGAGCCTTACTTCATATCGCTAGACGAGGGCCCCGCCTTGCGCCACCCTCGACCACCATTGGTTCGACCAAAAACCAGGACGAAGCAAAGGGGCAAAGGGGACGCCAGCGGCGCCCTCGGCGACCACGGGTCCTCTGCCGGGGGAAGGCTCATCAGCACCTCCCCGACAGAGGGCCTACCTCCGGGGGGCGCCTTGCTCCGTGCGATGCGGGGAGGGACTTGGCTCCCTGCCTCTCCCTGCAGCCCCCAGTGCGCTCCTCCTGGTGGGAGGGAGGCCATTGAGCTGGGGCCGCCGTCCACCGTTGTGACCTGATCCTCCTACGACCCATGGTTAGCATAAGCTTGCTCCTGAGAGATTAGCGGTACCTTGTAGCTTTCGTCGCCGGCATGGTTGGTGAGGCTCCCAGCATGCTCGGGGGGCTCCTGGAAGGCCTCAGCTTCCAGCGCCTCATCCTCCCAGCCTGGCTCGAGGAACGAGCCAGGGTCGTCTTCCAGCGTATACTCCTGGTCTATCATGCGGGGCATGTAGGCATCCGAGGCCGCCGGCCCAAAAACTTCACCAAAGTGCCCCACGCTCCACGTTGCGCCGCCCTGAGGATGGTAGGGCGGCATCCCGCCGAGGCCGCGAGTGGCAACGCTCATGCCCGCGCCCATTGGAGGCGGCGCGTGCGCGAGTGGGCGCCCAGCGCTTCTCGTTGCGCCGGTGTCGATGAAGCCTCCTAGCGCACCTGGGAATGCGTGGGCGCGGCGAGGCCCGCCATGCGATCTGGTCATGGCCTGAGGCGTGATCAAGGAGCAGAAGGGCGGTGCTCCTGAGGCCGCGGCGTCCAGTAGCTCGGCGACGCACTCCAGCAATGCGTCCCGGCCGCTCTCCATCAGCCGGCATCGCAGCAGCTCCCGAGCCACCGTGAGTGCGGCCCTCATGTTTGCTTGTTCCCATCGGGTGTGCGGCGCCATGGCCACGGCGTGGCTTGAGGCCCTTGCGGCGGCCCGCACTTGTCATGGAGGGAGGGTGGATGGTGTTTGACTGCGCCGCCCGCGCCCCGTGGCGCTTGGCAGTGGGCACGCCACCTGGGCCGCGGGGTTGAGGTCTTCTTGGGCGGATGGCGCTGACCGGGCCAGCCAAGCTGCCCAGCGGTCGGTGTTGGTCCACGGGTCGCCGGACATCGGACCCACGGGACGTTGGCAGATCAACCGGGGGAAGAGAAGCTCTGGATCACCCCTACCTGGCATGCCAAATGTTGGATTTCGGGTTCCGGCCAAACCCTTGAGGTTCGAACACTAGGGTGCGCACAAAGATCTCTCCCCCTCTCTAGCTCATGCACTCTACGATCTCATGGCCTAGCTCGACGAACCCAAAGAACACGAGACACAAGATTTATACTGGTTCAGGCCATCGTTGTGGTGTAATACCCTACTCCAGTGTGGTGTGGTGGATTGCCTCTCGAGCTGAGGATGAACAGTTACAAGGGAAGAACTGCCTCACGAGGTAAGGTGTTCTTGTGCTTGGTGTGCTTGTGTGGTTGAGGATCGGAATCAGATCAGATCAGATCTCCCCTTCCTATGGTGGTGGCTAGTCCAATTTATAGAGGCCCTGGTCCTCTTCCCAAATATTGAGCGGGAAGGGATCCCACAATGGCCAAATTCAAAGGGAGACAACTAGTACAAGCTATCCTGACAAAAGTGGTCTTCGCCTGCCAAAGGCTCTGGTGGTGATGCCGTCTTGGGCTCCACGATGACCTCCGTCTTGCCGTCCTGCTGGTCTTGGTCTTGTTGCACTGATATGGAAACCTTTGCCTGATGCCTCGGGACTCCTCGCCTGCGCTTTCCCCTTTAGCACCAAAGAGGAAACGAGGACACTGTGCGCGCTGGCGCCCGCCTGGTTCTAGTCGTCATGGCTTGCGTCACAGGAACCTCGCGAGGTGCCCCTCGCCTTGATCTCTCCACCCCTCGCGAGCCAGCCTGGTGAGGCCGCCCCTGAGGAGGTCTTGCGTCGTCCGCCTCGTGAGGCTTGGCCCCTCGCGAGGGTCTTGAATGTTTGCTGGTGAAGATGGGCCATACGGGGCCGCTGGTGGAGCCACGCTGCGGGTCAGAGGCAGGCAAGTCTGGGGACCCCCGTTCCCAGAATGCCGACAAAAGGCAAAAGCAAGGTATTGGGTCTTGGTAAGGTTGCAATCTCAAGGATCGACACATGGACAAAGTCATGCTTGTCGAGTCCTTAGGGTTCATCCTCATGTCTGTCTCAATGCTTTGTGATCTTGATATGGTTGTTGTGTTTGGCAAGTATCATTGTGTTGTGATCATGGAAGATGACAATTCCAAAGTCTTCGAAGGCTTTAGGAGAGGAGATTTGTATATTGTTGATTTCTCTACAGGACCACAACCTACTACATGTCTACTTGCAAAATCTTCAGAAGGCTGGCTATGACATCCATGACTTGATCATGCAGGCATGAGGAACCTGCACACTCTGGCGAAGAAGAAGCATGTCATTGGCATTGAGGGTGTTAAATTCCTCAAGGACCATCTATGTGGAGCTTGTGAAGATGGAAAGATGACCAAGGCCAAGCATCCCTCAAAGACCATCATGACTACCACTCGCCCATTTGAATTGCTTCACATGGATCTCTTTGGCCCTACTCATTATGCCACATTTACTAATGTTGCACCCCTATATGGCTTTGTCATTGTTGATGACTATTCTCGTTACACATGGGTGCATATCATCACTTACAAAACTGAAGTGCAGGAAGTCTTCAAACGGTTTTCCTCGAGGGCTTCAACCAACTTTGGTGTGAAGATCAAGCACATCAGAAGTGACAATGAACCAAGTTCAAGAATACTGATCTTGATGACTATCTTGATGAACTTGGTATCACTCATGAGTTATCTGCTCCTTATACTCCTCAGCAGAATGGCGTCATGGAGCGCAAGAACAGGACTCTTGTTGAGATGGCTCGCACTATGCTTGATGAATACAAGACGCCTCCTCGCTTCTGGCCTGAGGCAATTGATACTGCATGCCACATCATCAACAGGGTATATCTTCACAAATTCTTCAAAAAGACCTCATACGAACACCTCACTAACAAGAAACCCAATGTGAGTTATTTCAAAGTCTTCGGTGCTAAATGTTGGATTAGATATCCTCATCACAATTCTAAATTCACACTGAAAGCACATGAAGGTTTTATGCTTGGTTATGGAAAGGACTCACACATCTACAGAGTCTTCAACACCTATCACCACAAGGTTGTTGAAACTGTAGATGTGCGGTTCGATGAAACTAATGGCTCACAAAGAGAGAACCTACCTCCTGTGTTAGATGAAATACCACCTAAGGAATCCATTAAGTTCAAGGCAACTGAGGATGTCATTCCTACCGAAGAATCTGCTGAAGAAGTCTTTCCTGATCGTGAAGAACATCATGCTGGTGCACCTGAGGAAAATGGCTCTGAAGAAAATGTTGAACCCACTCTATGTCGTCAACCCGCTCATCCTCGTGTTGCTAATGAAGTGCAGATTGAGAGAATCATCAACGGCATCAAAGCACCAGGTACTCTCACACGCTCAAAAGCTTCACATTTGTCTAACTTTTGTTGGCACTTTTCTTTCGTCTATATTACAGAGACCACTAAGGTAGATGAGGCATTTCTAGAGCCTGAGTGGATTCAAGCAATGCAAGAGGAATTACATCAGTTCGAGCTCAACAATGTATGGGAACTTGTCAAGCGACCAAACCCACGCAAGCACAATATCATCGACACCAAATGGATTTACCGCAACAAGCAAGATGAAAATGGCCTTGTGGTGAGGAATAAGGCACGACTTGTAGCTCAAGGCTACACACAGGTTGAAGGAATTGATTTCGATGAAACTTTTGCACCTGTTGCTAGACTTGAGGCTATTCGCATATTGCTTGCTTATGCTAACCATCATAATATCATCTTATATCAAATGGATGTGAAAAGTGCATTCCTCAATGGTAAGCTTGAGGAAGAAGTATATGTTGCTCAACCCCCAGGTTTTGAAGATCCAAAGCATCCTGACAAAGTCTTCAGACTCAATAAGGCCATCTATGGCCTCAAGCAGGCCCCTCGGGCGTGGTATGATACCTTGATGGAATTCCTCATGAAGAAAGGCTTCAAACCCGGTTCACTTGACCCAACTCTTTTCACCAAAACCTATGATGGTGAATTATTCGTGTGCCAAATATATGTTGATGATATCATCTTTGGATGTACTGACCAACATTAGAGTGATGAATTTGCCTATATGATGAGTGAAGAATATCAAATGTCTATGATGGGAGAGTTGAAATTCTTCTTAGGTCTTCAAATACGTCAATAGAGAAATGGCATCTTCCTATCTTAGGAGAAATACCTCAAGGATGTATTGAGGAAATTCGGCATGCAAGATTGCAAAGGCGTCAAAATCCCTATGCCCACAAATGGCCATCTATGCACTAATGAAAATGGTATAGACTTTGATCAAAAGGTATACCGCTCCATGATTGGCTCTTTATTGTATTTATGTGCATCTAGGCCAGATATTATGCTTAGTGTTTGCATGTGTGCCCACTTTCAAGCTACACCAAAGGAAACACACCATAAGGCTGTGAAGCATATTCTTTGATATCTAGCTCACACACCAACACTTGGATTATGGTATCCCAAGGGCTCAGCTTTTGATCTCATTGGATATTCAGATTCTGACTATGCTGGTGACCGTGTGGACCACAAGTCAACATTAGGCACATGCCATTTCCTCAGACGATCCTTGGTATGTTGGCCCTCAAAGAAACAAAACCGCGTATCACTTTCTACTGCTGAAGCTGAGTACATTGCTGCTGGTTCGTGTTGTGCCCAATTGCTATGGATGAAGCACACTCTCAAGGACTATGACATCAATGTGAAGAATGTGCCACTCTACTATGACAATGAGAGTGCCATCAAGATTGCTCATAACCCAGTTAAGCACTCGAAGACAAAGCACATTCAGATTCATCATCATTTTCTTCCTGATCATGTGTTGAAGGGCGACATCTCTATCGAGCATGTGAAGACTGAAGAATAGCTAGCCGATATCTTCACAAAGCCCTTGGATGAGAAGAGATTTAGCAAGTTGCGGTGTGAGCTAAATATCTTAGAATCTTCAAATGTCCTTTGAAAAGGACGCACATCCTAACACTTATGCAAATTTGACAACTTAGATGTGCAACGCATGAAGTAACGTTTTTCTTCAATCAATGAAGACTATGCCAGCGTCCTGGGAATGGGGGTACCCATACTTGCCTGCCTGCGGCCTAGGACGTGGCTCCACCAGCGGCCTGGTACGGCCCATCTTCACCAGCAACCACTCAAGACCCTCGTGAGGGGCCCTCGCGAGGCGGACGACACCAAGACCTCCTCTAGGGCGGCCTCCCTAGGCTGGCCCCCGACGAGTGGAGATATCTATGCAAGGGGCACCTCACGAGGAGCGCATGACGTGAGCCATGACGACCAAGGCCAGGCGGGTGCCAGCGGGCGCAGAGTACCCGTTGCCTCTTTGGTGCTAAAGGGGCAAGCGCATGCAAGGAGTCCCGAGGCATCAGGCAATGGTTTCCATATCGGTGTAACAAGACCAAGACCAGCAGGACGACAAGATGGAGGTCATCGTGGAGCCCAAGATGGCGTCACCACCATAGCCTTTGGCAGGCGAAGACCACTTTTGTCGGATAGCTTGTACTAGTTGTCTCCCTTCGAATTTGGCCGTTGTGGGATCCCTTCCTGCCTAATATTTGGGAAGAGGACCCGGGCCTCTATATATAGGACTAGCGACCACCGTAGGGAGGCATCTGATCCGGGGCTGGATCCATTCCACCAAGGCCACTATACAAGCTCAACGAGCCCAAGAACACCTCTCCTCAGGAGGTTGTTCATCCCTTGTACTTGTTCATCCTCAGCAAGGTTGTCAGAATCGTGCTTCTGAATCAGATTGGAGCTTCGATGGTAGGATCACAAATCATAGAATCTTCACTATCAAGATCGTAGAAACGTAAATTCTATGAACTAAACGTAGAATCAGAGGGGTTAGCTTGGATCGTAAATTCGTAGAATCGTACAACAGAATCGCGATTCTGACAACCTTGATCCTCAGCCTACAAGGTAATCCACCACACCACATTGGAGTAGGGTAATACACCACATCGGTGGCCTGAACTAGTATAAACTCTTGTGTCCCTTGTTCCTTGGGTTTGGCGAGCTAGGCTTTGAGATCGTGGCGAGAGCGTGAGCTAGGGGGAAGAGATCTTCGTGCGCACCCCAGAGTTCGAACCTCAAGGGTTTGCCAGAACCCGTGATCCGACATTTGGCACGCAGGTAGGGGTGTGCTAAAGCTTTTCTTCCGTTGATCCACGCTCTGCTGCTCCACCATGTCCATGGTGGATGCATGCCGAGCCCGCGCCAAGCACCGAGCCGCCCTCATCGCCCGTGTCGCTCAGACAGCTCCTATCGGCAGGCCTCCGCGTCGTTCTCCATCACCCGCCGCCACAGGCCCGGCGGGAAACGAGCAACAAGCATCATCGCTGCACCCCTCTGTGTGGCGGGACGGCCACACTGCCACCCCATCACTGACTCCGGCCGGCTCATCGTCCCATGCTCGTTGCGCGCCCACGGACGCGCAGGTCGCGCTGCTCATGGCATGCGAGCTCCTGTGCTACCGCCCGGTTGACGACCTCTACGAGGACTGGCTGGACCGCATCGCCGAGCTCGTCAGCGCCGCTGGGGGCTCCCCTGCACCATCTCTCTCGCTGACTCGCCCTCCCCCAGCGGTGGGCGAGTAGCTCATGAAGCGCCTCCGCCACCTCCATACCAAGACGGTGTCCTGGCGCCAAGACGTGCGGCCCCTTGGCGCGACCCGCCGCGCCGGGTGCCCGCGCATGAAGAAGGAAGCTGCCAAGAAGTTCCCCGACCGCCAGAAAACGCTCCTGCACTCCCGATGCCACCACATCAAGACCGCGTGCCGCCTGCGGCAGCGGTGTGTAGGCATTAAGATCAAGCTCCGCCCCCGCGAGGGGCCCCGGTGGCCACAGCAGGCTGCCGTGCCTTCACTCCAGAGCTGCGTAGCGTAGTCTGGTCAGGCAAGTTCAAGCCAGACCTGCCTCCGCGCTACGACAGCACCCCCGGCCCTGTGGAGTTCTTGCAGCTCTACGAACTGAGCATTGAGGCAGCCAATGGCGACGAGAAAGTCATGGCAAACTGATTTCCCATGGCTCTCAAGGATGGTGCTCGCTCATGGCTCCTGAATTTGCCCCCGAGGTCAATCCCTCCTGGGGTGAGATGCGCGACCGCTTCGTCGCCAACTTCCAGGGCACTCACGACCGCCCACCAGTCGCGGGTGACCTGCGCCGCATCGAACAGCATCCAGGAGAGACCCTATAGAAGTACATCCAGCGCTTCAACAACGGCCGCCTCAAGATTCCTAAGGTGACGAACGAGGCCATCATTTCAGCATTCTATGATGGCGTCCGCGATGTCAAGATGAAGGAGGATCTCTCCATCCACGAGGAGCTATGCACGGCTCTGGAGATGTTCAACATGGCTACCAAGTGCAAAAGAGCTGAGGAGGGGCGCCTCTTCCTCCTCGAGCTCCCTGCTGCCAACCCAGTAGAGAAGAAAGCCAAGGCCAAGGACGTGAAGCGCAAGGGAGTAGCTGTGCTCGCGGCGGAGCCGGACACAAAGCGCGGCCGCGACCACCCCGAGTCGCCAGGGCCAACCGCCCGTTCTGCGCCTTCCACAACATACACATTCACAACACCAACGACTGCCAAGAGCTCAGGGGCATTCGAGATGGGCGCTTTGGTCGGTGCCTCGAGCGCAATGACCGGGGCTACGACCGAGGAGGAGGACGAAGTGGGGGATGCTGGGACGACCGCGGCCCCCGTCAGAAGTGGCGCGACCGGCCTCACGAGGTCCACTTGCAGGAACAGCCTCGTGAGGGCGCTTGGAGGGACCACCCTCATGAGGACCGTCCTTAGGGAAATGCTGACCTCCCTCCGTTGCCGCCACCGCCAAGGAGGAACGACGACCACCATCAGGACGAGGAGGCTGGGGGCTTCCAGGAGCCGCGCGCTATCGCCTGCATCTTGGGTGGCGCTCAGGCCCCAGCTACCCAATGCATGTTCAAGCAGTTTGCTCGTGAGGTGAACGCGGCCCTTGACAGGCTCGAGGCCACACACCCGCTCAGGTGGTCCAAGTGCGCCATCACCTTCAGCCCGGCGGACCAGCTCAAGTGCGCGGCGACTGTCGGCGTCCTTCCAATGCTTTGTTCACCCGTCGTCAGCAACGTCCAAGTCACCAAGACCCTCATCGACGGTGGCACAAGGCTCAATGTCCTGTCCGTGGAGACGTTCGATAGCCTCCAAGTGCCATACGATCAGCTACAGCCTACCAAGCCTTTCTCAGGAGTGACCGACGGCTCCACCACCCTGACAGGGTAGGCCTGCCTCCGTGTAACCTTTGGCCAATGTAACAACTACCGCACCGAGCTCATCGATCGACATCGCCTACATTCGTCTGCCGTACAACGTCATCCTTGGGTATCCAGCATTGGCCAAGTTTATGGCAGTGACCCACCACGGCTACAATGTCCTCAAGATGCCAGGGAGTGGTGGCGTCATCACGATCCCATGTGAAGAAGGAGATGCGGTGTGCTCCCTTGAGCGCACCTTCCAAGCCGCTGCAATCGAAAACCCCGACAACGATGGCACCATGTACCCTCCTGAGGCCATCCCCAAGAAGAAGTGGCTACTCCACCCAGGGCCTCAAGAGAGCGGCGTCTCCAGTGGCACCACCTCAGGATCCGCGCCCGCAACTGGGGCGCCTCCCTCCCTCGCATAGGAAGGCGCACCCGGCGCCTTCCTTCGGCAAGGCTCGGGGGCTCTCTTCTGGAGGGCCTCAGACCTAGCCAGCATCATGAGGGAGGCGCTCGGGTACCATGTGGAGGCGTGCTTCACCGCACGTTTCCCTCAGGAGGGCGCTGGGCGAGGAGCGCCTGGTGCTCAGGAGTTCATCGTCAAGGTGACCTAGGAGCTTCAAGAGGTAAGGGCCATACGTGGCGACCGCCGCCCACCACCCGGCGTAGCTCCCCATCCTGGCGAGGACGGCGGGCTACGCGTCTGCGTCGACATTCCAGGGTGCAACAGGGCTGCATCTCAGGAGCGCTTCTGGCCTTCGCGCGTTGGTCGGTGCGAGGGTCCACCTCACAGTTACGTTCGCATGCCATTTGGCTTGCCGAACATGACTGTCACCTACCAGCGACATCTACGGAGCATCCTGATGGCTCAGGAGGCCAGGCATCACGCCGTCCTGGAGGAGATCGCGACGGTTCTCCAGGAGCCACCAGGGCTCGCGGAGCCTCCCGAGGCTCAGGACCCTGGCGGCTCGCGAGGAGCAGCTTCTTCGGCACACACCTTCAGCTACTCCAACATCACTCCAGCTACGGTATCAGGTGACTCTTTCTAGTTCATTTATTTGGGGGCGCCCCTCGGGCAACATCATCCCCAAGTCGCACGGGCTTATCCCTGCGACATGTATCCTTTTACATCTCTAACTTACTTTGATGGGGGCGCCCCTCGGGCTGCATCATCCCCAGGTCGCATGGGTCCGTCCATGTGGCATGTATCATTCTTGCATCTATCTAAGCCAACCTGCTGCTTTGCTTGAGTCGTTTTATGACTATCACCTGCTTATCTGGTACTTCGATACCCCACCCGCGACCGCCCTCGTTACCACGGGAGCCGCACGCCGGTTGTCTTTCTTTAAGATCCCTCACATGATTAGGCTAGGCACGTCGTCTGTGCTCGGGTCTGTCCCTGCAGCGTCGATAAACCCAACGAGTGAGCTCTGTCTGGCGGGCTGGCCCCGTTCACGTCACCTCCTGGGGTCGTTGGTGTCTGGCCTTCTCATATGATCGCCTCAGGAAATTCGTCCGGCGCAGGTTGCCTAACCATCTTGCAGGACCGCTGAAGCTATCAAGAACCAAGACCGGGCACAACTTCCCTTGAGGTAGGGCCTTGTGAGTCCTGCGCTAGCTCACGGGTGCCTAGACACACCTCATGTAGACCTGCCGTGCAAGCCACATGTCAGGGCGGGGCTATACATGCCCCGGGGGCTCCACTCAGAGGGATCCCTCACCCATGCACTAGTGGAAGTACCATGCTCTGCGCTGGCAGTCGACACGGTCGAGGAGCGACTATGCCCATGCAAGTGCGGAAGCGCTACACTTCGCGTTGGTGATAGACAACTGAGGGTGGCCCCATGGCCGTACCAACCTCAGGGAGCCACCCAGCTCAGTGTCCAGCCTCACCACAATGCTCCCCCCTCGGGAGAGTCGCGCAAGGGGGCTGGGCATGGGGGCTATGCTCAGGCCTCGCCTAGCGTACGCCGCCCTGCGAGGTCACTTGGACCTGGTCGTCGCGCACCCCTCTCGAGCGGGACCTCGGCGAGGGCAGGTATGAAGGTCTGTTTGAGCGTCAAGGGGGACTCCTGAGCATCGTGACTCAGGAGCCTAACTGACCACATAGCCCCTCACTCCTTGGTCCCGTCCTGGTGATCCGGATGGCCCAACGACGGCTGAGGTATGCGCAGGGTCAGGCCCTGCCGACGTAGAACCCTAAGGCCCATTTTTTCATTTCCTTCCCATGGGCCATTTGCACGTCAAGGGGGACTCCTGAGCATCGCGACTCAGGAGCCTAACTAGCCATGTAGCCCCTCACCCCTTCGTCTCGTCATGGTGATCCGGACGGCCCAACGATGGCTGAGGTATGCGCGGGGTCGGGCCCTGCTGACGTAGAACATCAAGCAAACAGGAAAGAAATTGTGGAACCTAAATAAATTATTACACATCATATTGTCCTTCAAACATCAAGCAGAGTTTTAACACCTCCACGAGGCACGTCTCATGTCACAGGGAGGTTCACAGGAAAATAAAACGAGAAGGAGCACCATCCTTCACCAGCAAGCCTTGTCTTCAGCCTTGGGCGCCATTGTCAGGAAGCGCCTTCCCGTCGGCAGCGTCACCGTCGGTCGCATCATTGGCCTCGATTGCAAGATTGGTGGTGCTATCGGTTGGAGGTGCAGGCTCGACGGTGAGGAACTTCTTCAGCAGGGCCTCCACCTAGCCCTCCACGGCAGCAGCAGCAGCTGCACAACGCTCCTCCTCCACGGGCTCGAGCAGCTCGCCGAGGTCAACGTCGGGGTCACAAAGATAGAGATGGCTGAAGACGCGCGTCAGGGCAGATGAGGAGAGCGCGTGCTACATCTTGAGCATGCATTGCTTTTCCCTTGAAGAGGAAAGGGTGATGGAGCAAAGCAGCGTAAGTATTTCCCTCAGTTTTTGAGAACCAAGGTAAAAATCCAGTAGGAGACCACACGCATGTCACCTCGTACCTACACAAACAAATAAGAACCTCGCAACCAACACGATAAAGGGGTTGTCAATCCCTTCACGGCCACTTGCAAGAGTGAGATCTGATAGAGATAATAATAATAAGATAAATATTTTTGGTATTTTTATGATATATATTGAAAGTAAAGATTGCAAAATAAAATAGATTGGAAACTTGTATGATGGAAGATAGACCCAGGGGCCATAGGTTTCACTAGTGGGTTCTCTCAAGATAGCATAAGTATTACGGGTGGGTGAACAAATTACTGTCGAGCAATTGATAGAATTGAGCATAGTTATGAGAATATCTAGGTATGATCATGTATATAGGCATCACGTCCGTGACAAGTAAACCGACTCCTGCCTGCATCTACTACTATTACTCCACACATCGACCGCTATCCAGCATGCATATAGAGTATTAAGTTCATAAGAACAGAGTAACGCCTTAAGCAAGATGACATGATGTAGAGGGATAAACTCATGCAATATGATATAAACCCCATCTTTTTATCCTCGATGGCAACAATACAATATGTGTCGTTTCCCCTACTGTCACTAGGATCGAGCACCGCAAGATTGAACCCAAAGCTAAGCACTTCTCCCATTGCAAGAAAGATCAATCTAGTAGGCCAAACCAAACTGAAAATTCGAAGAGACTTGCAAAGATAACCAATCATACATAAAAGAATTCAGATAAGATTCAAATATTGTTCATAGATAATCTTGATCATAAACCCACAATTCATCGGATCTCGACAAACACACCGCAAAAAGAGTTACATCAAATAGATCTCCAAGAGAATCAAGGAGAACTTTGTATTGAGATCCATAGAGAGAGAAGAAGCCATCTAGCTAATAACTATGGACCCGAAGGTCTGAGGTAAACTACTCACACATCATCAGAGGGGCCATGGAGTTGATGTGGAGGCCCTCTGTGATCAATGCCCCTCCAGCGGAGCTCCGGAAAAGGTCCCAAGATGGGATCTCTTGGGTATAGAAGGTTGCGGAGGTGGAATTAGGTTTTCGTGGTGCTCCCCGATGTTTTCAGGGTACGTAGGTATATATAGGAGGAAGAAGTAGGTCGGTGGAGCCACGAGGGGCCCACGAGGGTGGAGGGCGTGCCCAGGGGGTAGGCGCGCCCCCTGCCTCGTGGCCTCCTTGTTGATTGCTTGACGTCCACTCCAAGTCCTCTGGATCACGTTTGTTCAGAAAATCACGCTCCCGAAGGTTTCATTCTGTTTGGACTCCATTTGATATTCTTTTTCTGCGAAACACTGAAATAGGCAAAAACAGCAATTTGGGCTGGGCCTCCGGTTAATAGGTTAGTCCCAAAAATAATATAAAAGTGTATAAATAAGCCCATTAAACATCCAAAACATAATATATAATAGCATGGAGCAATAAAAAATTATAGATATGTTGGAGAGGTATCAACGCGCGGGCTTCCCCCTCCACCAGGGGACCGATTCCTTCGCCTTGGCCTCCAGCTGGGCCTTCTTCGCTGCCACCTTCTTCTCCAGCTCCTCCAGGTGGCTGCGTTCTGCGGCTTGCGCCCTCGCCGACTGCTCCAGCTCGGCGTCACGACTAGTGACTATGTATTCTCGGGCCTTCATATTCTCCTCCTCCGCCCTGTGACCACGGGCCTCGGCCGCACACTCGTTGTGCATGGTCTCCAGCTCGGTTTCCATCGACCGGCAACGCTCCTTGGCAGCCTCGGCGTCCTTCAGCCCCACCTCACGGGCGGCCGCGACTTGGTCAATGGCTCGCTTGTCCTCCTCGGAAGCTGCCATGGCCTGGCCCAACACCGCCCTGACAGACGCGTCGGAGTGCAACCAACCCTAGATCAGCTGCAGGCGCCCCGCCACCAAGCGACGGTCGGCGCCTTGAAGATCATCTCGCAGACGGGTCAGTGCGGAAAGAGCCTCCCCCAGAACATCATGTGCGTCGGAAGGATCAAGGGCCAGTGGCATAATGGGAGGAGGAGGAGGCAGCGTTACCGCCGCGGCTTGCACGCTGGCAGCAGCGGAAGAAGGAACCAGGGGCTCCTGAGCCATTGAAACATCGGCGGGCGAGCTGGGTGTAGGTACCTCTGGAGCCGGCTTGGCGGTGGAGTCTCCTTCTCCCGTGGCCGGTCCACCAGGCCTCGCGAGGAGGACCGAGCCGGAGAGGCATGGGCGCCGTCACCACCCTTCCGCGCAAGAGGAGGCGTGGCCACGGCAGGCTGCTGGGTCATAGAATGCATGGGCGCCCCTTCTTTCTTCTTCTTCGTCGCTGACGTTGGCCTGGCGGAGCAAGGAAGGGCGTTAGAAGCAGCAGCAAGAGCAAGAACAAAATCAGGACGAGGCACTTACTGATCCATGCCGGCGTAGTACCTCGACCTCTTCAGGACTATGAAGCCCGTAGGCTTCACAGCCTGAGGTGCCGATGCACGGATCTCAGGAGCCTCGCCTCGGGAGATTAGCGCCGGCCGGCTCTTCGTTAGGACCCAGCCGTCGGCTTCTTCGAGGGGGTAATCCAAGACCTCATGGAGACCCCAGCGGAGGGCAGGACCTCCTTCACCGGATGGTCGTCAGCGTCGTCGTCATTAGGCAAGGCGCTAAGGAGGTCGGCCTTGCACGGAGGGGAAGTCTCCCCTGCCCCCTCCCGGGTCGCCTCCGAGTCCCGCTCCTCCTCCTCACCAGAGTCACCAGAAGACACCACCACCAGAGTCGTGGCCACCAGGACCTTGGAGGGCGCCGGAGGCACAAGCACGTATTCATTGAAAACAGGCATGGCGGCGGCGATCTCTGCCCCGTTAGCACGGCGGTACATCGGAAGATGTGAGTCCGGCAGGAATCCCTAGTCCTCCCCGACCATGAGTCACAGGGCAGTGTCGAGCTCCTCATCGGACAGAGAGTCAGGGCACAGGCGGAGGTTGTCCCTCTCGTCCTCGAGCTTCCAAAGGGGGTGCAAATGCGCCTAAAGTGGGGCCAGGCACTGCGCCAGAAACCGCTTGAGTATCATGGCCCCCGTCAGCTTCTGCACCCTCAAATCATCGAGATTCAGGTCAGCGGCCATCTTCTCCAGCTCATGCTTCACCCGGGGTCGGAGAGCTTCGCGCTGAGCCAGCTCTCGTCAGAAGAAGGCATCCCAGTCGGCAACGACAGCCGGGGGTAGGAGCACTTGGCGTCCATAAGGACCCATTTGTTCCTGAAGCCCTCAGCCTTCTTCCCCGCCTTAGAGATTGCGTTGGTCCCGTTGGCTGCGACGAAATTGGCGCATCCCGAGCAGTGGCCATCCTTGATCCGAAGGTAGAAGAAATGGCGCAGCAGCACCACAGATGGCATCACCCCCACAAATGCCTCGCAGTAGAAGGCAAAAATTGACAGGAGGAGAACGGAGTTGGGATGGAGGTGAAGAGCATGGAGGCCGTAGTGGCTGAGCATGGCGTAGAAGAAATCAGAAAAGGGAGGAACCAGCCCCGCGAACTTGCTGTTCAGGAAGAAGGGACGGAAGGTGCTACCTGGAGCCTCCGGCTTGGCGGAGCCGGCACGCAGCGCCGCTACTCTTCCCTCGTCGTCGTCACCCACCGTCATCCGGCGAGCGGCGGCGAGCTTCTCCTCTGAGATG
The DNA here is from genome assembly GCF_003073215.2 of Triticum urartu. Taxonomy (NCBI): domain Eukaryota; kingdom Viridiplantae; phylum Streptophyta; class Magnoliopsida; order Poales; family Poaceae; genus Triticum; species Triticum urartu. Next base: position 298,516,288 of record NC_053026.1, on the reverse strand, counting down.
GTGGGCGCGCTCAAGGCTGGCTCGTACCAGGCGGGTGAGGCGCGCGAGGCCTTGGCCTTATTGGGCGCCATCAGATGCGATCTCAGGGAAAATCCCTAGCAGGTAGGAGGTCTCTTTGTGCGAGAGGAGCAAGAAAGGGGATCTGGAGCAAGACGAAGGGAAGCAATGAGGGCACTGCGGCACGCGCCAGCCTTTTTTCAGATGGGTGGTCGCCGAGGCAGCATGGGGAAGCGGAGACCCCCACGACCGGTCAATCACCACGCGTCAATCAAGGCCACGGTCTATTGGGGCCTGCGGTGCTCCGCACTTGACCCTAGGATTCGCCGCGAAGCCAAGTACAAGCACGCCTTGGGCCTAGGGGCTACTGTCGGCGTCCTGGGAATGGGGGTACCCAGACTTGCCTGCCTACGGCCCAGGGCGTGGCTCCACTAGTGGCCTGGTACGGCCCATCTTCACCAGCAACCACTCAAGACCCCCGCGAGGGGCCAAGCCTCGCGAGGCGGACGACACCAAGACCTCCTCCAGGGTGGCCTCCCTAGGCTGGCTCCCGAGGAGCGGAGATATCTATGCAAGGGGCACCTCGCGAGGAGTTCGTGACATGAGCCATGATGACCAAGGCCAGGCGGGCGCCAACGAGCGCAGAGTACCCGTTGCCTCTTTGGTGCTAAAGGGGCAAGCGCAAGCGAGGAGTCCCGAGGCATTAGGCAAAGGTCTCCATATCGGTGCAACGAGACCAAGACCAGCAGGACGGCAGGACGGATGTCACCGCAGAGCCCATGATGGCATCACCACCAGAGCCTTTGGCAGGTGAAGACCACCTTTTGTCAGGATAACTTGTACTAGTTGTCTCCCTACAAAGTGGCTGCTGTGGGATCCCTTCCCGCTTAATATTTGGGAAGAGGACCCAGGCCTTTATATATATGACTAGCCACCACCGTAGGGAGGCATCTGATCCGGGACTGGATCCATTCCACCAAGGCCACCATACAAGCTCACCAAGCTCAAGAACACCTCTCCTCAGGAGGTTGTTCATCCCTTGTACTTGTTCATCCTCAGCCTACAAGGCAATCCACCACACCACATTGGAGTAGGGTATTACTCCATATTGGTGGCCCGAACCAGTATAAACTCTTGTGTCCCTTGTTCCCCGAGTTCGGCGAGCTAGGCTTTGAGATCATGGCGAGAGCGTGAGCTAGGGGGAGAGAGATCTTCGTGCGCACCCCAGAGTTCGAACCTCAAGGGTTTGCCAGAACCCGTAATCCGACAGACTAACCCTCTAAGTGTGAAGAAATTAACAAACAATTTGATTCTCAGAGCCCTACGACAATTGTACGCGGTGTGTGAAATCATCATTCTTATACAGTGGGTCACACCACCGAAAAAAGTTGAAAGTTTTTCAATTTGAGTATTTCTTCAGGATTGAAATTCCTCAGTTGTTCAAATTCTTCAACTTTGCATAGCCTTCACTCTTTCTGTCGTTGTTCTTCATTGACTATATATATATATATATTTATATTTGAGTTTGAGTCCTCTACAACATTCACTTATTGCTAAATCCTCAAGTTGCATTTTCTGCCAAGTGAATGTGATCGGACCCTTCCCCCTCTATGCTATACTCAACCCAATCTGTTCACAAATTCTTCATGTGCGTTCTATTTGAAACCCGTTCAAAATATTCACTGTGTCCTTGTCAGCTGAAGAATTTGCGAACGAACCATTAAAATATTCTTATCTGAATTTTCGGCTTTTGCCGCCTAAACCGTTCCACATCTCAAGATAGGATTTATCTATTCACCCATGATCTCACATGATCGCCACCGCTCGGTACGTGGGTGACACATGCCGCTGGGATGAGAAGAGTCAGGGGCACGTTCGTCCATTTTTTCCTCGGGCGAGCGGTTTTTCACTTCGGCTATAAATACCCCTCACCCTCCTCGGACTTCATTTACCCCGCTCGACCTCACTCCCCTCGCTCGAGCTTCCAGACCTAGCGCCGCCACTACTTCCATCGTCGCCGGTGAGGAAGAGCTTCACTACCTCAACCTCGTCGCCGTCGTACTCGGGCCGGCCACATATTTCTTCTCTTCGCCGTCGCCAGCTGTCTTCCTCTGCCGAGTTAGGGCGTGGAAGATCTGGACTGACGAACTTCCAATCTACTACTCCCAGTTTGTCGTGTTCTTCGTCAAGGGTAATTAAAAGTTACTTTTACCGCCCTCGTTGATTCTGATGATTTCTACAAAATCTTCAAAAGGTGTTTATTATTCAACTTCCACACTTTAAATACCTCACACAAGCATCTATTCTTGATCTGTTTATCTAAGCAACATTTTCTTCAAGATTCCTCAATTGTGTGGTTTTCAATCTATACAACTCTGGAACCTAAGTCAAAGAACACTTAGTGAAATTCCTCAAGACACCTCTGTTCAAATTCCTCAAACTTGTTCTCTTTGCAAAACTTCTGAGAATGCATATGACCTCTCCAAATTCTTCACACCTATACTATGTTCACAGGTACACATGTCCGCTGCTGAATCACTAGGTTCTCATCAACTTAACTCATTTGTAGCGTTCCTTAAAGACAAACTGCATGCCTCTTCAGAGAACTCAACTGTTCAAAATCCTCAGCTGAAGAAAATGACAGATGGCAAGAAACCTCAGAAGGGAGGAAAGAAACTGGAAGTAAACACAACGTTTGAGATCCCTGATGACATTTATGAAGAATATTGCACTCCTCATGAAGCCAAGCATGGCAAGGAGAACAAGAATTAGCACAAGGTGCGCATACAGAGGATTGAGAGGAGATGGGCACGGGAATGGAGGGAGTACAGATATGTTACTCCTAAGTACATGAAGAAATTCGCTCTACACCCTCCTTGCCCAAGACCTCCATTGGCACCTGGCCAAATTGCTGATCCCACCAGCCTCAAGCACGGTGAGGACTATCCTGATGAATGGGCCAAGCGGCAAGCGAAGCTGGCCAAAATGGCTAAGGAAGCAGTGAGGAAATTCAACAAAGACTCTGCTGCTGCCGCTGCTGAGGCCTCTGCAAGCAAGCCCAAGAAGGCTATGACAAAGAAGGCCAGGCAGTTGAAGAAAGCTCAATACAAGAAGGAGCGCTTTCTAAAGAAGAACGTTGTCGAAATGACAATTGATGAACTTGTTGTTATACAGACTGAGATGAAAGAACCCAGTGATGAATTCAACGCCTACCGTGCAGATTGGCTTGGAGCCAAAGTTAGATTTGTGAAAATGGCTGAAAGATTCACCTCAAATGTTGCTGCCCCAACACAACATGAATCTCCTCAGGCTGAAGCATCTGCTCAGCCAACTGAAGAACATGCCAGCACTACTGATGAAAATTAGGCCACTGATGAAAATGAAAGTACCAGGGCTGATGAAGCTATTCCAGCCGCTGATGAAATTGCCAGGGCAGCCACTAGTGTTGCGCCTGAAGACACTGAACAAGCCAGGGCAACTGCATTAGTTGCGCCTGAGGTAAATGAACCAATTTCCTCTGCTCCTTCTACCCCAACGCCAAGTCCTGTTCTTCCTTCTACATCAGAAGCGAAGAAAGCGAAAGCTGCGGAGCGAGCAGCAGTGAAGAAAAGGAAAGCATCCGCCGCCTCAGAATCTTCAACACCAAAGAAAGTGAAGACTTTGACGAGCTCTTTTGAAAATCCAATAGATGTTGTTCCCGTCTCAAGCATGCCATCAAAGGAGATCATTCCCTTTGGTGAGGATTATGAAATCCCTAGTGGTTCAGATGAAGAAAATCCTTCTGCTGCTTCGTCAGAGCAGTTGGATGAGGAAATTGAAGTGGACAACTTCATGTCCAGTCCATTGGTATCATCGCCCATGCCTCAGTTCACAGCTGAAGAGGCAGACGTCGAGGAAATTGATGAAGAAGATGAAGACGTGGACATTGGGTGCTCCACTCCTATTCTGAATGATGACTACTGGGAAAGTCATCACCCCAATTCACCACTATTCACTCCTCGCAACAAATTCCTCAGTCCCCGGTTCAGACTGAAGAAATTCATACAGGGTCTGATGAACCTCAAGCTTCACTGCTCACCATTCCTGAAGAAATTCCAGCCACTAGTGCTAAGGCTCATGCTGTTGAAGAAATGGAGACCCAGGCTGCCACTGAAGATATTGCTACTGAAATTCCTCAGCCTACGGCTCCTGAGAAATCACAGTCTCAGGAGCATGTATTCTTCACTGATTACACCCCTTATGACTTTGCTCGTCTTCGAAGGAAGCATTTCTAGACAGCAAGTCAGATGAATTTCTATTCTTCTCTGCTTTTCAACAAAGACAAGATCTTCGACCATGAGCATGTTCCTCATGTTGATATGGAGTCGCTGCCTTGCTTCACCCCAGTCCTTAGTGTTCTTCATGACGCTGGGCTGCTCAACTTCTACATCCGACATCGTTGACTGGAATGAAGAGCTAATTCTTCAGTTCTAGGCTACGTTGCACATCACTGGCAACGCTGAAGATGTGAACTCTTGGGTGTTGGACTGGATGACTGAGAACACTCACTTCAAAGCACCAGCCTCTGAATTACTTCTTGCCCTGCCAGTCAGCCCTCCCCTTGAAGGTGCACGGCTCATCTACCATGAACCTGAGCTATCTGATCATTACACGGCATTGCAATGCTTGAAAATGAGGCCTAGGGTCCGTACTTTCGCTAGTGCAATCTCTCAACAATGCTAATACAATTGGATCATATAACCATCCCTCACGTGCGATGAAGAATCACTCTAGAGTTCTTATCTAGCGGAGAACATAAGAAGAAATTGTTTGTAGGGTATGAAACCACCTCAAAGCTATTTTTTCCGATCAATCTATCCTAGTGTCCATACTAAAATAACACCAAGCTATTCTTTCCAATCGATCTAACCAAGAGTTCATACTAAAATAACACCATATGACACACACCAACCAACTCTAATGTCACCACGAGTATTCGTGAGTTGATTATACAATATGCATCAAACAATTTTAGATTCACAATACTCAATCCAACACAAAGAACCTCAAAGAGTGCCCCAAGATTTGTATCAGAGAAACAAGGATGAAAACGTGCATCAACCCCTATGCATAGATTACCCCAATGTCACCTCAGGAAACCGCGAGTTGAGTGCCAAGACATAGATCAAGTGCTCTCAAATCCATAAAAGTATTCAATCTGATAAAACGAAATCTCAAAGGGAAAACTCACTTCATCACAACAAGATAGAGAGGGGAAAACACCATATGATCCAACTATATTAACAAAGCCCGCGATACATCAAGATCGTGCCATCTTAAGAACACGAGAGAGAGAGAGAGAGATTAAACACATATCTACTGGTACAAACCCTCATCCCGGAGGGTGGACTACTCCCTCCTCATCATGGTGGCCGCCGGGATGATGAAGATGGCCACCGGTGATGATTTCCCCCTCCGGCAGGGTGCCGGAACAGGGTCTAGATTGGTTTTTTTGTGGCTACAAAGGCGTGCGGCGGCGGAACTTCTGATCTAGGGTTACCCCAAGGGTTTTTGGAATATTAGGCAATTTATAGGGCGAAGAGGCGGTGTGGGAGGTCACCGAGGGGGCACAACCCCCTGGCGTGCCTGATTCATCTCCAACGTATCTACTTTTCCAGACTCTTTTGCCCTTGTTTTGGACTCTAATTTGCATGATTTGAATGGAACTAACCCGGACTGACGCTGTTTTCAGCAGAATTACCATGGTGTTATTTTTGTGCAGAAATAGAAGTTCCCGGAATGACCTGGAAATCCACAGAGAATATTTTTGGAATATATAAAAAATATTGATGAAAGAATCAACCGAGGGGGACCCACCACCTGTCCATAAGGGTGGGGGCGCGCCCTACCCCCCTAGGCATGCCCCCTGGCTTGTGGGTCCCATGAAGCTCCATCGACCTCAACTCCAACTCCATATATTCACGTCCAGGGAGAAAAAATCAGAGAGAAGGATTCATCACGATTTACGATACGGAGCTGCTGCCACCTCCCGTTCTTCCTCGGGAGGGTAGATCCGAAGTCTGTTCTGGGCTACGGAGAGGGGAAATCGACGCCATCGTCATCATCAACCATCCACCATCACCAATTTCATGATGCTCACTGCCATGCGTGAGTAATTCCATCGTAGGCTTGCTCAACGGTGAAGGGTTGGATGAGATTTATCATGTAATCGAGTTAGTTTTGTTAGGGTTTGATCCCTAGTATCTACTATGTTCTGAGATTGATGTTGCTATGACTTTTCTATGCTTAATGCTTGTCACTAGGGCCCGAGTGCCATGATTTCAGATCTGAACCTATTATGTTTTCATGAATATATTTGTGTTCTTGATCATACCTTGCAAGTTGTAGACACCTATTACGAGTTATGATCCGCATACCCCAATGCAAGGTTACAATAATTGGGATTCTTTCTGGTGATTACCGTAGTTTGAGGAGTTCATGTATTCACTAACTGCTAATGCTTTGGTCTGATTCTCTATTAAAAGGAGGCCTTAATATCCCTTAATTTCCATTAGGACCGCGCTGCCACGGGAGGGTAGGACAAAAGATGGCATGCAAGTTCTTTTCCATAAGCATGTATGACTATATTCGGAATACATGCCTACATTATATTGATGAATTGGAGCTAGTTTTGTGTCACCCTAGGTTATAACTGTTGCATGATGAATGCCATCCGACATAATTATCCATCATTGATCCATTGCCTACGAGCTTTTCACATATTGATCTTTGCTCGTTACTTTTCCGTTGCCACTATTACAATTGCTACAAAACTGCTAATGTTACTTTTGCCACCGTTATCGTTACTTCCATACTACTTTGCTACTAAATACTTTCCTGCAGATATTAAGTATTTCAGGTGTGGTCGAATTGACAACTGCTGCTAATACTTGAGAATATTCTTTGGCTCCACTTGCGTCGAATCAATAAATTTGGGTTGAATACTCTATCCTCGAAAACTGTTGCCATCCCCTATACTTGTGGGTTATCAAGACCTTTTTCTGGCGCCGTTGCCGGGGAGCATAGCTCTATTCTATGAGTCACTTGGGATTTATATCTATTGATCAGTATGAGGAATTTGAAAGATACTAGAACTATCGGGGATATACCCCGCGGTATGACCTAGCTGGATGTATGACCCGACCGGACTTGCTGACTCACTGGTGACCCGCCCTGACTTGGCGACTCACTAAGTGACCTGCCCGGATCTCTCCACTCACTGATGACCCGACCGAACCAGGTGATACATTGGTGACTCGGCAGGCGGGTTAGAGGAGCGACAAGACCCGGTGGCCCAACAGGCGGTTCATGGAAGGCCAGCTCGTGTTATGGTGGGCCGGCTTAAGATGAAAGGCATAAGGAATATTCTCCTATAAAGGAAGTAAGGCCAGGACTCCACTTGTAATAGAGTAATCCTAATCCTACTAGGACTAGTCATGTAACCCGCCCCTTCAACTTATATAAGGAGGGGCAGGGCACCCCAAGTTGGGGAAGTTTTTGACAAGTTTCACAAGTTAGGTTTAGACACACAAGTCAATAGCTCTCAAGATAGAGCACCCTTGTAATCCTGATCATCATCATCAATATCAATGAAGCAGGATGTAGGCTTTTACCTCCACCGTGAGGGGTCGAACCTGGGTAAAACCTCGCGCCTCTCGTCCCGCTCAACCCCTCTCAAGCTACCACATAGATGCATTGGCCTCACGACTAAGTCCTTTTCACGAGGACATCTGCCGTGACAAATCCACTACAAGAACCAAGATTTTTCTCTCAACTACGAGGGGAGGTAAGGAACTGCCATCTAGCTCTGCACTTGATTCACCTTCTGTTTTGAGTAAACTTGCGACACCTACGCCTGGTAGTAATTCCGATATGTCGCATGTTATTGATGATGCCACTTCTGCTATGCATGATGCTTATGATGAAACTACTTCTATGCTTGATAATACCGTGCCATTAGGTGAATTTCTTGATGAAAAACTTGCTAGGGTTAGAGAGAATGAAATTATTGAAACAAATAATATTGATGAAAGTGATGATGAAGATTCTCCCCTAGATATGAATTGCCTGATGTGTCGGAGGGTTATGTTATGGATGAAGAAACTACTAGAGACCTTTTTGCTTGCAAAGATAGATATGATCTTAAGAAACTATTAGCTAAGCTGAAAGAAAAGTCTTTGAATGCTAGAATGAAATATGACCCTGCTTTTGCTACTTCACCTATCTGTATTTCTAATAAGGATTATGATTTCTCTGTCGATCCTGAGTTAATTACTTTGGTTGAATCTGATCCTTTTTATGGCTATGAATCTGAAACTGTTGTGGCACATCTTACTAAACTGAATGATATAGCCACCCTATTAACTCATGAGGAAAAAATTCGTTACTACTATATCCTTAAGTTATTTCCGTTCTCATTAAAGGGTGATGCTAAAACATGGTTTAATTCTCTTGCTCCTAGTTGTGTGCGTAGTCCCCAGGATATGATTTATTACTTCTATGCTAAATATTTCCCCGCTCATAAGAAACAAGCTGCATTAAGGGAAATATATAATTTTGTGCAAATTGAAGAAGAGAGGCTCCCGCAAGCTTGGGGGAGGCTTCTCCAATTACTTAATGCTTTACCTGATCATCCTCTCAAGAAAAATGAAATACTTGATATCTTTTATAATGGACTAACTGATGCTTCTAGGGACCACCTAGATAGTTGTGCTAGTTGTGTTTTCAGTGAACAAACTGTTGAGCAAGTTGAATTGCTATTGAATAATATATTGAGTAATGATAATGATTGGACACTTCCTGAACCAACTCCTAAGCCAACTCCGAAGAAAATAGATATTCTATTTCTTAGTCCTGAAGATATGCAAGAGGCAAAGAAATCTATGAAAGAAAAATGTATTAAAGCTGAAGATGTTAAGAATTTACCGCCTATTGAAGAAATACATGGTCTTGATAACCCAACACAGGTAGTAGAGGTAAACTCTCTTTATAGATTTGATGAAGGTGATATTCCTCAAAATAAGTCTGCTAGTCAGTGCTTGGATGAGTTTGATAATTTTATTGTTAAACAAGAAAACTTCAATGCTTATGTTAGTAGACAATTGAAACGTAATGCTCACATGGTTGAATACTTGGGTGACTATATGAGTAGAATTGTTAATGATCTTAAGCTTATTAGTAAGCATGCTTCCATGGTTACAACTCAAGTAGAACAAGTACTTAAGGCACGAGATGATTTGCTTAATGAGTTGAATAGTAAGAACAAAGATAATGATGTTAGGGTTATGACTAGAGGTGGTAAAATGACCCAGGAACCTTTGTATCCTGAGGGCCATCCTAAGAGAGTTGAGAAAGATTCTTAGAGAACTAATACTGATGCACCTAGTCCTAATAATAAAAAGAAAAAGAAAACTGATAGGACTTTGCATGCTTCTAGTGAACCTGTTATAGATACACCTGAGAATCCTAATGATCTTTCTATTTTTGATGCTGAGACACAATCTGGTGATGAACATGAACCTAGTGATAATGTTAATGATGATGTTCATGTTGTTGCTCAACCTAGTAATGATAATGATGTAGATATAGAACCTACTGTTGATCTTGATAACCCACGATCAAAGAATCAATGTTATGATAAGAGACTTTGTTGTTAGGAAACATGGTAAAGAAAGAGAACCATGGGTTCAGAAACCCATGCCCTTTCCTCCTAAAGCATCCAAGAAAAAAGGATGATGAGGATTTTGAGCGCTTTGCTGAAATAATTAGACCTATCTTTTTGCGTATGCGTTTGACTGATATGCTGAAAATGTCTCCTATGCTAAGTATATGAAGGATATTTTTACTAATAAAATAAAGATACCGAAAGCTGAAATTTCCAGCATGCTTGCTAATTATACTTTTAAGGGTGGAATACCAGAGAAACTTGGAGATCTAGGAGTACCAACTATACCATGCTCCATTAAAAGAAACTATGTTAAAACTGCTTTATGTGATCTTGGAGCTAGTGTTAGTGTTATGCCTTTCTCTTCATATCATAGACTTGAATTGAATAAGTTGACACCTAGTGAAATTTCTTTGCAAATGGCTGATAAATCAACTGCTATACCCATCGGTATTTGTGAGGATGTGCCTGTTGTGGTTGCAAATGTTACTATCTTAATAGATTTTGTTATTCTTGATATTCCCGAGGACGATAGTATGTCGATTATCCTTGGTAGACCCTTTTTGAATACTGCAGGTACTGTTATTGATTGCAACAAAGGCAATGTCACTTTTCACGTTAATGGTAATGAGCATACGGTACACTTTCCGAAGAAACAACCTCAAGTTCGTAGTATCAATTCTATTGAAAAAATTTCAACTATTACTATTGGAGGTTTTGAATTACCTCTTCCTACTGTCAAAAAGAAATATGATATTCTTATTGTTGGGACATGCATATCCCCTTTGAGGTAACCTAGTGTTATTCGAAAGTTCTCCGGTTTCATGTCATTCGAAGAAGTTTGCTAATAAGACTTGATCAACCTTGTTAATGGATTCCTTTTGATGGGCATGAGATGGATGAATTTAGAAGGCACACCTTTCTGTATCCACTTTTTACTTTTTGTTATTTAGATTAAATAAAGCAAAAATCGTATTTTACGGCTGTTTTTCAATTATCCATGAAATAAAAAATGTCCCAAAAATAAAAGTTCTCCAAATGCCCTGGAAATTTAGTATGACTTTTTATAGAATATTTGAGAATTTCTGGCACTGAAGTTGCACCAGGGGGATGCACCAGTGGGCCACAAGGGTGGTGGGCGTGCCCTACTGTCGGTTCTATATCCGGCGTATCTCGTAGTAGGGGCCCTAAGCTAGGCGTCTTGGAGTGATGGTAACATGGACACAAGATTTTACGCAGGTTCAGGCTCTCTCGAAGAGATAATACCCTATGTCCTACTTTTGATTGTATTCATATGGGGGATAGTACAAAGTACATGTGTCTACCACGAGATTGTTCTAATGAATATAAGTTGATCTATTGACTAGCCTGGCCTCAGTTTATATAATGCACCAAAGGCCTAGGGTTCAGGAGAGTCCTTGTCTTGGGTGCCAAGTCTTGTGGAATATCCCTTGTATGCGGCATGGGCTGCCTGAACTGGCCCAATAATGAATGGCCGTGGGGGTCCTCAGCCCCATCCAGCTGGCCGGGAGACAATGTGGTGAGTACCCCCTAGTCCAAGACACCGTCAGTAGCCCCCTAAACCGATCTTCATGTTGGGGACTCTCCTTGGTTCTTCCGAACTGTTGCTTGTCTTCGATTGTCGGCCTTGAAAACTGGTTCAGCAAATCTTCCCATTTTCGATCTTGAGGGTTGCCGAGCTAAATCCGAAGAGTGCACACTCGGGCATCCAAGGATCCCTTTAAGTCTTCGGCCTTTATCAATGCCTTGTTATTTTTACGCTGCACCTTGGGTTTGAAGTGTTTCCCGTGCGTCTATGTCCTCTCGCGTCCGAGCTCTAACGTTGGACTACATCCAAGTTCCAGTGCCGAACTGTATCCAAGTTCTAGTGCCGGACTGTATCCGAGTTGTCATAGATTACCTCAGTCTTGAAAAATTAAAAGGGTTCAACCGAGCTTAATGCCGGAGATGCCCTCTATGGAGCCAGCCACTTGCAACCAAACTTTATGCTGGACTGCTTCCGAGGTATCTTTTACAGCTGAGCACCAACGCCGCACTGTATCCGAGGTGGTGCACCACCTCGGCCACGAGCTGATTTTTATGAATTTAATTTCAGTTTGTGCAATGTATTCTCTGCCGAGATGTATAGCCAGTAGCCCTCAAGGTGCGTGTTGGCCTAATATCCTGGATGCACTTGAAGGATAAAATCAAACTGCTGACCCCGGTAGCCCCTGAGACTCAGGTCGATTATGAAATCGGTCAGAGGATCAATTCCTAGCTCGGCAGCATACTTAGGAATAGAAACGCGGTGTAATATATTAGAGGAAATAGTGATCGGTGAATGAGCCCTTGAGAGAGGGTCTTGAGAAGGTGCCGTAATATATTAGCTTGATGCCGGATAGGTCCAGATGGTACCTATTGTTGTCCGAAGATGCGTTTGCCCATAGCTCAGTCAAACCGAACACCGAGCATTTTGAAATTTCTGCATTGAATACGTGATGCAGTAGCCCCCGAGCCACTGGTCGGGTGGCAACACCAGATCAGGGGATCGATGTCGGTGTCAAAACCGGCGGATCTCAGGTAGGGGGTCCCGAACTGTGCGTCTAGGATCGATGGTAACAGGAGACAGAGGACACAATGTTTACCCAGGTTCAGGCCCTCTCTATGGAGGTAATACCCTATGTCCTGCTTGATTGATATTGATGAATATGGGTGTTACAAGAGTTGATCTACCACGAGATCGTAATGGCTAAACCCTAGAAGCCTAGTCTATGTAGGTATGGTAATGAGTATATATGTGTTGTCCTTTCCGGACTATCCCCTTCGGTTTATATAGACACCGAGGGGATCTAGGGTTTACATGGAGTCGGTTACATAAGAAGGAATCTTCGGTCGCCAACCTTGCCTTCCATGCCAGGTAGAGTCCAATCCGGACACGGTGCAGTCTTCGGCCTTCATGTCTTCACAGCCCATCAGTCTGGCCCGTGGATAACAGTCCGGACGCCTGAGGACCCCTTAGTCCAGGACTCCCTCGGTAGCCCCTGAACCTGGCTTTTAATGACGAGGAGTTCGGCACACTGATTATCTTCGGCATTCTAAGGCGGGTTCCCTTTTCTCCGGACTCCCAGATAGTCTTCGGATGCAATGATCGTATCCTGACCTATTACACACACCATACACAACTGCAAAGAGAATATAATATTTGCATGAATCTAATCTGTTGACATCTTTTTTCCAACATGTCATAGTGTCTGTCCGGTTATAATTTCGAACCATTTTTCTTCTGCCATTCCACGCTTCGAGACGTGGTTGCTATTGGCACGTCTTGTCAAAATAGAGATCGTGTCCCCTTATTGCGGGATTCTCATCAATGCGGGCATGGGTAACTCAACTACGCCGTTTATACAGCCCTAGGGAACAGGCGAACCCTAAGGCGAGTGAGGAGGCGTTTTAATTTTTGCTACCTTTATAAGGGGATAAGGATTCACCCCTCCTTACCTCACGCTCTCTCTCCGTCTCCGCCTTTCCGATCTCTATCTCCAGCGCCCGAGTTCTTATCTCCTTTCCACTTAAGCAATCATGTCCAGATCTGGTGGTCAGGGCAAGTGGATGGTCTCCTCCGTCAAGGAGGAGGACATTACTAAGCTCCGGGCGGCCGGATATTTGGCGAAAGAGATCGCCCATCGTCTGCCAGCCGAGGGACAAGTCGTCCCCACGCCGGAGCCCATAGAGAGGGTAGTATTCCTCCCCCATTTCTTCCGCGGGCTAGGGTTTCCACTCCACCCTTTCGTCCGCGAGTTGATGTACTACTACGGGATAGATTTCCATGATCTATCCCCGAATTCTTTCCTCAACATCTCGGTGTTTATCGTCGTGTGCAAGGCCTTCCTCCGCATCCATCCCCACTTCGGGCTATGGCTCAAAATCTTCAACGTGAAGCCGAAGGTGGTGGAGGGCCAGCACGCGGAGTGCAGAGGGGCCATGGTGAGCAAGCTATCCGACGTCTCATGGCCCAAAGGCACCTTTGTGGAGATAGTAAAGGAATGGCAGAAGCAGTGGTTCTATATTACAGAACCTTGCAACACCACCTGGGCCGCAGCTGCTGAATTCCGCTCCAGCGCTCCCATGCGACCCACCTCCTGGGTCGAGAAGAGTCCGGACTGGTGTGCACCTGATGAGCTGATAGCGCTGCAGACGCGCGTTCAAAGCATGGTGACCAAGGACATCAAGCTCGTTGACGTTATCCAGGTGATGCTAACCCGCCGGATTCTTCCGTGCCAGCGCCGCAGCCGCCCTTTATGGGAGTTCAATTTGAAGAAGCACCAGACCCTGAAAAGGCTCTTCGATACTTCTCACGAAGGGGCCTGGAAGTTGCTCTTTAAGGGCAACGAGAAGCCACTGGCCACGGACTCAGACCATGGTCACAATTGCAACCGCCCCGCCAGCGAGGTATGTTACTTTTGATGTACTCCCAACTTAAATGTTTCGAGGATGATGTCTGAGATTTTTAGTATTGCTCCCTTAGGACTGGGTGGAGAGGGTGAAGCGGATCCAGTGTCCGGCTCCGTTGCCCGAAGAACCAGTCATCCCGCGCCTGGCGAAGATGCTGGTGCCGGCGCCATATACGGCACCGGAGAAGAAGGCCAAGAAGAAGGCCATGGCCCCTGTCGCAAGGGCACTTTGGACGCGAGGTCCGAAGACGACGAGGCCCATTCCTCTGTCCCTGAGGACAATGACAAGGAGGAGGAGGAGGAGGGAAACAGCCCTCCTCCCGAGGAGAGGAAGAAGAAGAGGGTGGCCTCGGCACATCTGGAGGTGAAAGCGCCCAAAAAGGGGAAGGGCGCCCCAGCGGTCAACATCGCGTGGGACGCTGACAGTAGTTCGAAACGTCACCCCCGTACTAGGCCCCAGGCCACATCGTAAGTGACATGGCTTATTCATGCGCATATCAACCCTTTCTTTTTATTAACATGGTTAATCCACACTATTGCAGTCCGGCCCGCGACCTTATCCAGCGATCCTCATCTGGAGGTTCGTTGGCTCCGTCGGAGATGGCGAGCATGTTGCCACCGCCTGCTTACTCCCTCGGGGCCAGGAACGACACCGAAGTGTTATCCCGAAGGACCGCTCCAAGGGGAGGAGCCCAGGACATTGTCCGGGAGGCGCCACAAGGCGGGACCTCCACTGCCGGACACACGGGGGAGTCAATCCCCATGGAGACTGGCAAAGAGGGCCGTATCCAGTTCGGAGCCTCAGCCGAATACGATTCCGGAGACCAATATGGCTCCGGAGTCGGGCGAGCAACCCCCTTTGAAGGAGGGGGTGCGTCGCCTCCACCAGTGGCTCCTATCCATCCAGGAGCACCAGATGACGTGATGGGGGCGCTACGAAGCGCCTCTGTCATCGACGAGCACCGTATCCTTATGGGTGCGGTGATTGAGAAGGTTCAGTCCGCCAAGAGTGGACTGAATGAAGCGTGCATCAACTTATTAACAGGTTTAGAGGTAAGAAAGAGAAAAACCCTGTATAGTCCGTAGCCCCTGAGACGCTGTCTGGTGTTCAGCGAGGAGAACCGGACAGGGGACCAATCCTTAATTATAAGAGGCTGACTAAATATGTATCGATAAGCAGGCGTCCCTGTTGGCCGCGACCTTGCATGCTGCCGAGGTCTCCGAGCTGAAGCGGAGGCTGGAGCGGACCGAGAACAAGCTCGACGAGGTTAAGATTCGGCTCCAGGAGAAGCAAGGTGAGGAATGACTTGCTATATGTTCGGGAAAAGATAAGCGTTGTATATTGACGGCGGTATTGTGATATGCGTAGAAGCCGTGACCGAGGTCGAGGCCCTGAGGAAGGCCCTGGGCGAGGCCGAGGAGCAGGCTGTCCAGCAGCAAGCCGCCCGTAAGAAGCTAAATGCCCGGGTCAAAGAAGTCCACCAGGAGCTCCAGGATGCGGTGAAAAAATGCGAGGCCTTGGAGAATGATGCATCGGTTCGAGGGACCGAACTCGCCAAGGCTCGTCAGAGCGTGGAGACCGCACGAAATGAGGCCCAGGCCGCCCTCCAAGAGATCTAGGAGGCCAAGAAGATCGTGAGGGGTAAGGCATTTAAGATGCCAAGCAAGTATGCGAAGAAGCAGTACCTTTTACTAACCGGGGTTCGGAGTTCCCCAGGTGCTTTTGCAGATTTGCCACACAGTGTATCAGATGCCGTGGAGTTCTATCGAGCCGAAGGAGGGGGTTCTTCAGAGAGGTTCTTCTGGTCGCAGTATGCGGCACCAGAGCATCCCGTATCCTTCACCGATCAGCTGAAACAGCTGGTGGAGCTGCATAGGGTGGCCAAACTAGCCGTTAAGGATTTAATAATCCGGCGGTGGCCAGCCAAAGCTATGCCTAGCAGCTACTTCGAACTCGTGAGGCAGATGGTGAACGCCTGTCCTCGGCTGGACGTTATCAAGCGCTCCGTCTGTATTGAAGGTGCCCGTATGGCTTTCGCCTGCTGCAAGATGTGGTGGGCGAAGATGAACGCTGTTGAAGTTGCCAGCGGGCCACCGGAGGGCAAGGTGCACTGCACCCCCGAGCGATATTTCGAGGATGTTGTAGAAGGGTCTCGACTTGTAGCAGCGCAATGTTCGCAGGACATTGTATTTGAATAAATGTATTCATGTTGCCTTTGTCTTGTATTATGGGAACAAAGCTAGTTTTTGTAAAGTAATTTAATTTATGCTTTGAATTGTTTCCTCCTGTGCGGCCGTGTTGTGTGTAATCTGAGGGTTGGCCAGTTGTCGGCTTCTGCCCTCACGTAGATAATACGGAGGTGTTCGGGATGGAATATAAACAATCTTGATCCAATTACATGGTCCTTGAAGGAGTTGTTTAGCGCAACGAACAAGGCAATCAGACTTTATGGCTTTAACGCCCTCACTTAGCCATAGGAGTTTTATAATAAAGCATGGGCACAACCCCTGGTTTAAGCCAGAGTACTGTCTGCATCTGATCGGGAAGTGCCGATCTCTCGCGTAATGCGGAAAAAAATCTCCAACGATTTGTAACCCTCGAGTAGCTGACCGGATCTCGCCACATCATGTCAGTCAGTTTTCGGCTGGAAGCACAATCGCAGTGGTTCTCCTTTTGCACACCTAGCCGAACAAAGCGAAACGTAGGAGGCAAGCACAGGAGTCGGGCAACCCAACTATTGACTGAAGACACAATTTGAACCGATGCATATATAAAGCAATATCTGAGAACGTTTTGCCGAGGAGTCCATGGAGTACCTTGGCTTTTGGTGGGTTCGGCTTCAGTCGCAGCCCCCTGTTAATATTGCTAATGCTTTAAAGACACCTAACATTGCACTGCTCGGGAACTAGTCCCGATGTGGCGTGTGTTTTATCAATGTCAAGGTGTAGTTCGGCGGGAAAGATGCCGAGCTGTGGGCCGAAAAAGATCTCCCGAGCTGAATTATTATGCAGGGAACCTTGGTCATAAGGATGTCCCGCTTCTTGAAAGAAAAACATACAGATAGCCTAAAAGTGCTAGAAGCTCGAAAAGGCAAAAGCTTATGTAAAAATTTGGCAGCCGAACCAAATCAAGTCACTTGGTGCTAATTCGAAAATAGGTCTTAAAATTACTTTTGTGCTTCTGTCGTGCTTTAACATGACACGTCCGATCTCAAGCCTTCAAGCGGGCCAGCCTTCGGCTTCAACCTCCTATCCCAAAGGCGGAGTGCTTCTCGGTCCAATTTAGCAAACTGAACTCGAGCGACATTAAAGAGAAAACCAGGCTATCCGGCTATTGACCACACACTCGAGTCGAGAAAGGAGTGGTAGAAAAAGACTTTGCAAGACTTTATAAGATGAAAAGAACTTGAGCAGAGGACACAACATTCCTGCTAAATGAATAAGCAAGGAAAAGAACATTATATTACAAAATGAGATGATGGGTCGAAGAGTGCAACATCACAATGCCTCCGGAAGAAATGGAAGAATGGAGAAGAGAAAACATCCTCTTGATAAATAAATTGGAAAAGCATCCTTACGAAGAAGGGTTGAACGGAGTTGTTGGAAAATCAACAACAAAAGAATAAGCTTGTAGTGGGCTTATGGAAAACGTCTCAAAATTATGAGGTGAAATTCTGCCACTACCAAAAGATTGATTAGCTGAGAGGAACAAAGAGATGGAAAAACTTCTTTCGCCGCGAGAATAGGAGGAAACTTGGATCATTGATAAACACCATAATAGCAACATTCCTAAGGGAAGGCTTTAGGTGAAATATAACCCAAGATAACTCCAATGAAGAGATTGATGGGTTGCAAAGGATCTCCTGAGCCAAGAGAAAATGATGGGTTTAAAATATCTCATTCTTAACAACTTGCGAATCATGAAAACACAAAAGGAAATTGTGAAGAATGACATAACACCACCTCAAAAGATAAGGTAGAAAGAATTGCACTTCAAAATGCAAGATGAAGAATGCTTGAACTCCTCAAAACAAGACATGTGTTTAACACCATGTTTAATTTAGAGTATAGCTTGGCGGATCTTAGCTTCGAGAGAAATCTTGAAGAACAATTGAAGAATGAAATAAACCCTTGACGAACCACCATGTAGAGCCTCCATGAAGAACTTCGGTAATAAAAGGATGATAGAAAGAAAGAGAAGTTGAAAACACAAGGTTAAGCCTTGCGATGATTTAGGTGGAGCTTTGTGACGAGATAAAGCGGAAAACTTGAAACTCCAGAAAAGAAAAGATGAAGCATCTCGAACCGAGAAATGTGACATGATGAACAACTCTGGAACGAAGAAACTAGATTACTTGGATGAAACAATAATAAGAATTACATTATGCGCATCCTTCACCAATTTAAATTATGACAAGCAACGGATTTGGCATACTACTTATTCTCGTAGAAAGGATTAAAAGAGATATAGCGCAAACTTGGGAAGGTCTTCAACGAACCACCGGTAGGATTTGGAAAGAACGATTGAATTGATACAATAACAACGGAAGAGAATTCTTGAACGAACCACCGTATGAATTGAAAATGAAAGTAGCAAAGGCACAATTCACCTGGAAGAATTGGAAAACGAAAGAAGATACTTGAGGGGATTTAGATACATGAGAACGAAGAGATCATGAACTGATTAGAGGATATTTGAATGATGCACCGGTAAGATTTGGAGAACGGGAGCTGAAAGCTGGAATGAATAATTCTGAGATGACGGGCTCCGGAGAATCAAATTGAAAAGACTCCTGGATTGCTCTGGATGGGTGACAATTATTCTCACAATCGAAAACAATTATGAGAGGATGGCATAACGCTAGAACCATGAATCTTCGAGAGAACGAACCAAGATTTAGAGGAAACACTTCTTCGGTCTTCAAATGTTGAGAATGATGATGAGAAACACCACCATGAATTGTTGAGGCACTCCGGAATGAAAATTAGAAAGGTTGAACCAAGGATGAAAAGAATTTGAAAGATCTTGGAGAAATACATATGACTGATGATAATTCATTCTTACATCAAACTTGGAAAAGAATTTGAGAGTAACTCCAAGAAAATTAGAAGAGTCAGGTAAGATCCTGGGAAAAAGACCTGTGGGTTAGGGCCCACTCAAAAGAAACACCGTTGGAATGATTACTTGCAAGAGAGATTGCACCGGTTAAATTAAATGGCTTGAATAAGATAACAACCTCGAGATATCTTGAACAGATTAGGAATGAAAATATGAATCTTCCGAGATATCTTCAGCACTTCGGATATGAATAGAGAGAGATGAATGATTAAGAGGTGCACCATCATGGGAAAGCATTTGAAACAAGGAAAGAAATGTGATCAACACTAAAGGCTTGAATTTAGTCCACTGGAGAAGAAAAGAATGAAGAATGATAAACTCGAAGCTTCCTTATTATCTTCCTGAGAATCACCGGATAAAAACATTGACGGAAAAGAATGGAGAGACTTCCCATCAATAAATATGATACTTGATTAAGAAATCTGAATCCTTGAATAAAAAGGGTGGGTGAGCGGGGAAAACAAAGACAACTTGGGGACGGATGAAACGAACAACATTGGGAAAACTGACAAGTGATCTTGCGAATAGGGAAATGATAGGATCATCTTGACGAGAAGCTAACAGGTTGAAAAGAATTGACATGACAATCTCGATAAGAAAGAGGGATTAGCATCCACATAGAAATATGAGGACACCGCTTAAGGAAGGTATGGAATCAACACTTGACATTGAAGCAACTCGAATACCACAACTCAAAACAAAATAAAGGATTGACTTGCAGAATAAACCGGAACAAATACATATGATAGAGATTTACCCAATCCCATATCACGCATCTGTCGGAAAGATATTCTAGGAGCTACTTGAATTCCCACCTATAAAACTCCCGAAACTTTCTGGTTATGCAATCATGTGTTGGGGATATAGGGGAAGCATAATATCTCACCCAAACTAACAATCCCTACATCATCCTTCAACACATAACCAAGAAACCTTCGGGAATCATGTACCTAAACCTTCGAAAAGCATCCGTTATACGAGTTATTGCAATACTCCCGAACTCCCGCCCCAGTACTGGGTGGCGTCGAAGTTATCTCACCAACAACTGCATAAAAGAGATTTTCGATGTCGGCGAAACTCAGGTATTCCAGAACTGCAATGATAAAATTGTGACGACAACACCTCGGAGCTCAACTCCCCGGGACACTGCCACAACCCCTAAATGTCAAGAGGCACCAAGAACAATGTTCTCGTCACAACACTATCAGAACGATTTCGAGATACCTGTGTGATCCTAATTTTTTTTAGTGAAATTTGAGGAGAGGAAAGTCAAAACTTCTACGTTAGGAGGCCTCACCAGAGCGACGAAGGGACTGAGGAGTAAAAAGAATCCTACTCTCCGATATATATAATCCTAAGACTCAAAACATTTTTGTTCTAGACTCAACAATGTCAGTGATTCGATCAAGCAGGGGGCTCCTAAGTCGGGGATGGCTCTGATTACCAACTTGTAACGCCCACGATGCGGCTATATCTTCCACGTGTTGATGAAAGATCGTGGATGTCGCCTAAAGGGGGGGTGAATAGGCGCTTTTAAAATAATTACGGTTTAGGCTTGAACAAATGCGGAATAAACCTAGCGGTTAATTTGTCAAGCACAAAACCTACAACAACTAGGCTCACCTATGTGCACCAACAACTTATGCTAAGCAAGATAAACTACTAGGTGATAGCAAGATATATGACAAGGACCAATATGGCTATCACAAGGTAAAGTGCATAAGTAAAGAGCTCGGGTAAGAGATAACCGAGGCACGCGGAGACGATGATGTATCCCGAAGTTCACACCCTTGCGGATGCTAATCTCCGTTTGGAGCATTGTGGAGACACAATGCTCCCCAAGAAGCCACTAGGGCAACCGTAATCTCCTCACGCCCTCGCACAATGCAAGATGCCGTGATTCCACCAAGGGACCCTTGAGGGCGGTCACCGAACCCGTACAAATGGCAACCCTTGGGGGCGGTCACCGAACCCGTACACTTTGGCAACCCTTGGGGGCGGTCACCGGTACCCGTCAAATTTCTCGGGGCGATCTCCACAACCTAATTGGAGACCCCGACGCTTGCCCGGAGCTTTACACCACAATGATTGAGCTCCGAACACCACCAACTGTCTAGGGCGCCAAGGCACCCAAGAGGAACAAGCTCTAGGGTGCCCAAACACCCAAGAGTAATAAGCTTCTCAAACTTCACTTCCACGTATCACCGTGGAGAACTCAAACCGATGCACCAAATGCAATGGCAAGGGCACACGGAGTACCCAAGTCCTTCTCTCCCAAATCCTACCAAAGCAACTAATGCTAGGGAGAAAAATGAGAGGAAGAACGAAAGAAGAACACGAAGAACTCCAAGATCTAGATCCAAGGGGTTCCCCTCACTTAGAGGAGAAAGTGATTGGTGGAAACGTGGATCTAGATCTCCTCTCTCTTTTCCCTCAAGAACTAGCGAGAATCATCGGAGGGATTGAGAGTTAGCAACCTCAAAGAAGGTCAACAATGGGGGAAGAACACGAGCTAAAAAGGATAAGGTTCAATGGGGAATAAGACCCCCTTTTATAGGTGGGGAAAAATCCAACCGTTATGCTCACAGCCCGCACCGAGCGGTAGTACCGCTCCTTGGAGCGGTAGTACCGCTAGGGCGGTAGTAGCCCTTTGAAACGCAACAGCGAGGAGGCAAAAAAGCCAGAAGAACCGTCAGAGCGGTAGTACCGCTTGACATCATGGAACTACCGCTAGGGGTAGCGGTACTACTGCTAAGGGTAGCGGTACTACTGCTTGCGAGCGGTACTAAAAAATTACATCCGTGCCTAACACCGCTGGACTTGTGACGAGTTTTTGGTTCCGAGCGGAAGTAGCCACGGAAGTAGCCGCGGTAGTACTGCTCCAAGCGGTAGTACCGCTCCCAAGGGCGGTAGTAAAAAATTACTTCCGCTCCTACCCGCGGTAGTACCGCTGCAGCCTTTTCAGAACACCAAAACTACCACAACTTCTGCAAACGGACTCCGAATTCGACGAAACCAAGTTTGTTGGAAAGCTAGAGACAAGGGCTAACACAATCTTGATAGAAATACCAATAATAAGCAAATGAGAAAAGTCCCAAAAGAAAAAGGTGAGAACCCTTCCTCGGATAAGACCGGTAAAACCTCCAACACCGAAAACATCATAGAAGACGCATGCAAACTCCGTTTTCGATGAACTCAAGCTTGTAATCAAGATGACCATAAGCTCTAAGACTCACAAAGAGAACCAAACAAGAACCAAGAAATATGATGCAAGGATGCAATGGTTTGAGCTCTCGACGAACGATACGATCAAGCTACTCACTTGAGAGCCCCCCTTGATAGTACAACTATCGATCCTATAACCCGGTCTCCCAACTACCACCATGAGACCGGTAAAATAGAAACCCTATCAAGGGCAAACCTTTGCCTTGCACATGATCCACTTGAGCTAGATGATGATGATCTTGTCCTCCTCAAGATGGACCACCTTTCTTTATTGCATTGGGTCGATGGAGACTAGATGATTGCTCCCCCATACTCCACTATGGGTGAGCCACTCTTCGGCACATCTTCACAAGTCCATTGACACCACAATGGATGGCAAGCTTCAAGAACTTGATCTCTTCGTGATGCTCCACTTGAACTTGCACACGGCAATCTTGATGACGATCACCACTTGATGTCATCCTTTCCATGGGTTGTATGATATCTTCCTCTTGACGCAAGCCCATGGACACGTACCTAACCCCACATAGACTCTCACATAGACCATGGGTTAGTACACAAAGTGCAATGGACAATGCTTACCATACCATGGGATCACTTGATCCCTCTCGGTACATCTTCTATGCTTTGTGAGTTGATCAACTTGATTCACTCTTGACTTAGTCTTGATCAACCTTTGTAGCGACCTGACCCGAATGGATCAAGTCTCTGTGCTTAAGTGTCATCCCTGGATCGGTATGCTGACACACACAGTACTCGAAGGAATTATAACAGAGGTAAATCACATGTATAAAGTAACGTAAATACTATTACCTCAATCCATATAGCGGAAGCAACAAGGTTGTGGATTCCCATCAACACCAACGGCAAAGTTGAGTGTAGAAATCGTAACCCTAACGTATCACTTACTCGTCGTAAGAAACCTGAACATGAGACGTTGCAGCCCGAAACGGGTCAGTACATTGAATGTACTGGCAAATTCACACCATAGAGAATGATGAACAATGACTATCACTACATGCATATTTGGCTGGTGGAAAAGCTCTATGGTTATAAAGGTTTTGCGTAAAGCCAATTTTTCCCTACTGCAAAGGAATAATTTATTTAACTATCATGGTGGTTGTTGAACATTGAGAATGGTTGACAGCATTCTCAATCCCAATTAAGTAACATCATTAAACCCAAATATTATTAGTAACGTGATGAGATTCACATGATAATCCAAGAACTAGATACTCAAGATGTCCATAACCGGGGACACGGCTAATCATGATTAGTTTACACTCTGCAGAGGTTTGCGCACTTTTCCCAAGACTCGATCGCCTCCGTTTGTTTTCTCGCACTACATGGTGTTTGAGAAACGGATGACCGAGACATAGTCTTTCAGAAGCGCTAGCACCTTACATGGGGTAGACCGTACCACCTACAACCCCTACATCTGCTAGTCCACCCCGTTAAGAGTTCGCACAACTTAGTCAACTATGCCAGAGCCCAACATAAGAAAAACTAAAAGAAGAAAAAAAAAAAAGAGGAAAAAAGTGAGATCAATTCAGAGAAAAAGAACAAACAATCAAAGCTCAACATATACACACAATAAGATAAAAAAATGAAAAACACCTACATCCCCTACATCTGCTAGTCCACCCCGTAAGAGTTCGCACAACTTAGTCAACTATGCCAGAGCCCATAGTAGCATGTGGCTGCACACGGAAGTTTCTAGCATGAATTATCTTATGATCCCTTTGAGCCTGGGTGGCGGTCCAAAAAAAAACAGGCAAGTCCTGATAGACATCAGGTGCCTCAATCCACCCAGATGTGTGTTTAAGTTGCCACCTTAGATAAACCATTAATTATCAACTCACATCTGTCATGGATATCACTCACCCAATCCACGTCTACTAGCATAGCATGGCATAATAAGCAAACGTAGAAATAACTCCCAAAGGTTTCATAATAATACAGGTAATAGGTACTACCTCATCTACTTCCCAACCCACAATTTAATTAGATCCTAATCATGTAATGTGTGAGGATTGATCTAATGCAATAAAACTGGGTTGTAGAAAAGGTATGATCAAAGTGTGAACTTGCCTTGCTGATGATCCGCGAGTCCTAGGGTTTCGAAGTAACAAGCGGCGCAATCCGGATGATCTAACGCAGACAAACAACAAGCATACAATAAGCACTCATCTAATGCACAGGTAAAACTCGAACAAGAGAACAAACCAGAAAGTTCAACTTAAGAACTCCGGTTTCAAAGAAAGAAAGAACCGAAAAAAGAACCGGAAAAACAAACGGCGAAAGAAAACAACTTGGTTCTAGCAAGTTGAAACTAGGTCAAATTTTACCGGGGCAAAAACTTGTTTAAGTTGATTAGACGGAACGGCGGTTTCGAAACGAAACTCCAGGCACTTGAATCACCTGATTCCGATAAATGAGCGGGAAGAAAGACTAGAACGAAGATTGGATCTGGGATCGCGATCGCGGAATAAATCCGACGAAAAGAAAGAGACGAACGGTTAAATGAACGGGCGTCGTTAACCGGGAAAGAATCGGTGATCACGTTCGTTGAGACGAACGGTCCGAAAGAATAACGAAAACCGATCTAGGGTTTTCGGAAAAGAAACCGAAAAAACGGAAAACCGATCTAGGGTTTCGGAAGAAAACTGAAACAAAACCGGAAGAAAATGAAAAAGAATCGGAAAAGAACGGAACGATTTCTAGAGAAAAACCGAACCGGGGAAGAAAAAGAGGCGCGGGGCTAGGGCTACCTCCGGCGAGGCGGGGCTCCGGCGGCGGCGGCTATCGGCGGCGGCGGCGCAAGACGGCGGCGGCGCGGCTAAGGCGCTGCTGCTGCTGCGACTTGGCGTTTGGTGAGAGGAGAGGGGGGCGTGTGGGGGTATTTATCTAGGTGAGGGGGGGTTTACTTGGGGTAGGGGGCAAGAAAAAGAGAGGGAAAAGGAAAGAAACAAAGGAAAGAGGGGGCTAGAACCGGCCTTGAGTCCTCTGGGACTCGGCCTGGGCGAGGGGAGGCGGCGGCTGGCGCCTGGCGCGCAGCGCTGCTGGGGCGGCGGCTGGCTGGGCCTTTGGCCCGGCTGGCCTGCGGGAGTTCCTTTTTTTTAAACGGTTACGCACGCAGAAAAACAAAAGAAAAGAAAACTAAACGGGCTCCAAAATTTCTAAAGTAAATTTTCCCCGACTCCTAAAAATGAGTCGAACAAAATGAACTTTTCTCAGGACCTAATATGCAATTTTCGAAAACGCGCATTTTCCCCTATCCAAATAAAAAGCAAACAAAACTCCGGCAAAACCAAAATTTGGTTTATTCATTAGATCTTCATTTTTCCTAACTTTTGGGAAAGTCATATTATTCCCTCTCTCATATTTTTGATATCGGAAAAATAATTGAAGATGGAATAAATAAATCAAATGATCCACTGTTCAAATTCGAGAAACTCTCAAATATGAAAATAACGAAATCTCCAACTCTCTCCGAAGGTCCTTGAGTTGCGTGAAATTTCTAGGATCGACCAAAATGCAAGAAAATATGATATGCATGATGATCTAACGTATAACATTCCAAATTGAAAATTTGGGATGTTACAAACCTACCACCCTTAAAAGGAATCTCGTCCTCGAGATTCGGAGAGGCTAGCAAGAAATAGGTTAGGGTTTGGGGGTCTCCTCAAAATCCATCGATCATCACAGGGGTCTGGGATGCTACCACCCTTAAAAGCATGGTTACTGCTCCATCGAAACTCATATACTTCATCCATATTTTTAACAGTGTCGGTCTTCTCAAATCCTCGGAAAATTCCTTCTCTGGCTCTTCCGGTAGTGGCATAACCTTTTCCTCAATTCTTCTGTCATTTCCTCTTGGTAAGGTTATTCCGAGATTGGGTCTTCTTAGCTGATGGGTCGGGCGCCAAAACTAAACAACTATCGATATCTCATGGTGGTCAACAATTTATGGTTTCTCCTGCAGGAAATGGGTCTGGGTTGATCCTCACCGTATAACCTACGGTTGGCAAAGCTGCCTTGTACAAGGGAAAAATACCTATACCATTCTAAGGCTTAAACAAGGTTTTGATCGTCGTCTCTCTACTATGGGTAAGTCGCTCAGATTTACCATTCCATATAGCAAGGCGAACAATAAGAGTAAGTCGGTATGGTGATCAATCCATCCCGCACCCAAATCATTACCTTGTATATGGTTTAGCGAATCTCGCATTCTAACACTCGGTCATCCTCACAAGCATTGCAGAATTTCTCTTGTCGACGAACCAAGTTCGGATATATCCATAGATTCTGCAAGCCAAACAAACATCTATCGTTCCTTCACAACTCTCAGGTTTTGCATTACTCCTATAAGATCGTCTATCGATAAGGGCATATCCACTTCCAGGGTTTTTCCTTCAGCAAGAGTGTGCTTGCTTCTTGGTAGGTCCTGGGGTCTGTGGGTTATGGCACATCTCATCACTTGTAGTCCTTGAACTTATCATCGGGCAACCGATCATTATTCCAACTTCCAACTTCCTACTATTCTTAAATCCATCCAATTGTACTGTCTTCCTTCCGTCTATTGGCCCCCAACTAAAACGTGATTACTCAAACTCATCATGGAATTTCCATTGATCCATATTTCCAACATCACACCTCCTTTATATCCAATAGTAATTCATCTCTTCATCCTCGTGGGGTATTCCACATACCGAGATAAAAACTTATACTTATGAAGTCCATATTCCACTTCGTGGAACATCATTATCCTTTCCGCGGTCAAGCGTCCTTACAAGGGAATATTTGCCATCTCTGCATGGCACTTTTTCAACTGGGAACCGTGAAACACATCTTGAACTCCTGACAGTCCTTCGGGTAACTCAAACTTGTAGGCCACTTCTCTCATACGTTCCAAAACTTGGTATGGTCCTACAAATATCGGGGCTAACTGTTCCTTAACTCCAAATTGTTTAACTCCTCGCAGAGGGAACACATGAAGACATGCTCGGTCTCCAATTTCATAAACTACCTCCTTGAGTTTTTTAAGTCTGCATAACTCTTCTACCTGGACTGAGCTACTTTCAGTCTATCTCGAACTTAACATTCTCTTCTGACTCCTTTGATCACCTTTGGTCCAAACCACTGTCGGTCTCCAACTTCATCCCACATACTCTTGGGGCATCACACATATCGAGACAAAACTCGTATTCATTTTGTCCGAAATCCATTACAGGGTACTACCACCCTTAAAATGCACAAATCTTCCATAGACCATATTTCTCTTATCCTCAAAAATGGTCAAAATCCTTCTTCATAGAGTAACAACTCATAAAATCCATATCAGTACCAACGATGCTACTTTATTCATTCCCAAATGATTACAATCTCTCGCTTCTCCATTACATGTCTCAACTCAACACCTCAATATAAAAGAAAAATGTTCTCACTTCTACTAATCCATTTCTTTTATTGCAAACTCATCTATCTGGCACAAGTTTCCTTCTCCTTGGGGCATTCTCTAGCAAAGTGCCCTGCTCCATTACAACTAAAACATATTACTTCTGACAAGTATCGAGGTTTCCTTTTTTTGGGCAACTGTTGAGGTAGTGCCCTGACTCCTTGCACCTATAACAGGTGATATGACTCAGGTCTTTCTTTGTAGAAATTGGTTTGTTCCTGGGATCCAATCTACTTCTCTTCCTGGACCTTACCATGCCAATCATGGCTTCTATTTCTTGTGGGTCATATTCTACTTCCTCTGTCGGGAATTCTACTAGATCCCCATTCAAACAATTTTGGGAGATGTGTCCTTCTTCTCCACATGAATAGCAAGACTTAGTGCAGGGTTTACTCGGGTCCCTTTTAGGTGTGTCCTCCACATCTTCCTTCATCACGGGTTCTTCTAAATTTTCCATAAGGGCTCCTTTCTTTTCTTCTTTCTTCTGTTGGTTGGTTCGTTGTACCATGGGGTAGGTGTGGCACTGAGCAGGATAGTGGGTAGTCCCTTCACACAAGATACAAGTAATCTGCCTAGTTGGGCATTCTTCAACTGGGTGACTTCCCTCACAATTAGGGCATTCATCCTTGTGTTCTTTATGGGTGTGTCCGATTTCTCCACAAATCTTGCATGCACCATGTTTCTTCATATCCTTTCCATAAGGTTTCAACTTCTGGGACACAAACCGAGACTTTGGCAAAGTCAACTTAAATTCCTTCCAAGTGGTTACTCCTTGCCATCCATTGATGGTTTGGTACATCCTCCACCAAGTAGCAGCACCTCTTTCAAAGCATTGAAGAGCATGCTGGGCCATATCCTTTTCGACTATAGGGTTGTTCTCCATGTGATCCTCCATGTTCTGAATCCATCGGTCTGTCTCCAATTGACTCATTGGTCCCGAAAATACAAGCTCATCTCCATTCATCCTCTATTGGGTCCATGGGTTTTGGGGTGAGATAAGAGAGATCAAGAGAGATGCACACAATACAAACAAAAGTTTTGAAAGACAGATTTTATTGTGGCTGTCGGAAAAACAACAAACAAATGATAGCTCACAATCGTCGCATCTAACGTAGATATATAACAGGGGTTTGGTCTTCTAAAGGTCAACGTCGCCAAACTCTTCAAGTCTTGGTCATGTCTCCGATGGCTTCTTCCGATCATGCTTATCTTCTCAAGTTCTTTTGCCAGATCAATCTCTGTTGACGTGAAATCTCTCGTGACATCCTTTAATATTCCGGAGTTGCATTTCAAACTTCACATGAACCATGATCCTGCTGTCCTTCAGTTCCTGACGAATCTCCGGTATCTCGAGGTTGTAGATCCTCCAGCTTGGCTACTTTTAGCGTTTGGTTCCTGAGTTCTTCATGAAATGCTTCCTTGTCTAATACGGCTTCATGGAGCTCCACCTTAAACTTCTTGATGTACTACTCCAGATCTTGGTGATACACCAGCTAAGTTTAAAACTTCATCTTGCTGATAGGTGATCCATCAGCCTTCTACCATCCAATCCTTCCATGCATAGGCATGCTTAACTCAGCACGGTGACAATAGCATAAGCGGGCGATAACCTCATGGATAGCCATGTTTCTTCCCTTTGTCATTTCCATGAGCTATCTCTCCATAGTTGATATCTCCTACATTGGGGTTTCCTTGACAAAACTTCGAGTTCTCAACTCTCCATGTTTCAGTCTTTCTCCGATACACCTTGATCTCGGGTATTGACAACTTCCATAGTCTGCCAAGTTCCATAAGGGTAGCATTCCTAGGTCATATAAATCTGGGGATTCTTCAGAGCCTCCAATTCTCCTAGTCTTCAGAGTCTTCAACAGCTGCAGTTTCCATTATCATAATGTATGGAAAAATCTTCTTCATTCTGAATGGTCTTACTGGTCTGATATCCTGTACTTCTTGGGATGGTCTCATCAGTCGAATCCTCGAGGGGTTAAAAGGGAAAAGGGTATGGTTTCAATAAAGGGAAATTTTGAATAAACTCAGAAGAGAAGAGAGGTAAAAGATCTTTTTGAAAGGGAAAGTTGTAGAGAAAAATCTTTGCTATGGGCTTGCCAGTTTCTAGGGTCACGTCCTACAGTCAACATGTGCTCTGATACCATCTTGTAGCGACCTGACCCGAATGGATCAAGTCTCTGTGCTTAAGTGTCATCCCTGGATCGGTATGCTGACACACACAGTACTCGAAGGATTTATAACAGAGGTAAATCAGATGTATAAAGTAACGTAAATACTATTACCTCAATCCATATAGCGGAAGCAACAAGGTTGTGGATTCCCATCAACACCAACGGCAAAGTTGAGTGTAGAAATTGTAACCCTAACGTATCACTTACTCGTCGTAAGAAACCTGCAACATGAGACGTTGCAGCCCGAAACGAGTCAGTACATTGAATGTACTGGCAAATTCACACCATAGAGAATGATGAACAATGACTATCACTACATGCATATTTGGCTGGTGGAAAGCTCTATGGTTACAGTTTTGCGTAAAGCCAAATTTTCCCTACTTCAAAGGAATAAAATTTAATTACTATCATGGTGGTTGTTAAACATTGAGAATGGTTGACAGCATTCTCAATCCCAATTAAGCATCATCATTAAACATAACCCAACAAAATTAATTTAGAGTAACATGTTGAGATTCACATGAAAATCCAAGTACTAGATACTCAAGATGTCCATAACCGGGGACACGGCTAACCATGATTAGTTTATTACACTCTGCAGAGGTTTGCGCACTTTTCCCCAGAAGACTCGATCGCCTCCGTTTGGTTTCTCGCACTACATGGTGTTTGAGAAGACAGATGACCGAGACATAGTCTTTCAGAAGCGCTAGCACCTTACAATGGGTAGACCGTACCACCTACATCCCCTACATCTGCTAGTCTACCACGGTAAGAGTTCGCACGACTTAGTCAACTATGCTAGAGCCCATAATAGCTTGTGGCTGCACACGGAAGTTTCTAGTATGAATAGTCTCATGATCCCTTTGAGCCTAGGTGGCGGTCCAAAAGAAAACAGGCAAGTCCTGTAATACCCAGGTGCCTCAATCCACCCAGATGTGTGTTTAAGTTGCCACCTTAGATAAACCATTAATTAACAAACTCACATCTGTCATGGATTTCACTCACCCAATCCACGTGTACTAGCATAGCATGGCATAATAAGCAAATGTAGAAGTAACTCCCAAAGGTTTGATAATAAACAGGTAATAGGTACTACCTCATCTACTTCCCATCCCACAATTTAATTAGATCCTAATCATGCAATGTGTGAGGATTGCTCTAATGCAATAAAACTGGGTAGTAGAAAAGGTATGATCAAAGTGTTACTTGCCTTGTTGATGATCCGCGAAACCTAGAGATTCGAAGTAACAAGTGGCGCACTCCGGGTACTCTATCACAGACAAACAAAAAAGCATACAATAAGTACTCATCTAATGCACAGGTAAAACTCAAATAAGAGATCTAACCAGAAGGTTCAACTTAAGAACTCCGGTTGGCAAAAATAATCAAATCGAACGAAGCAACGAAAATCAAACGGCGAAAGAAAACAACTTCGTCTACTAATCTGGATCTAGGGCAAATTTTACAGTAGCAAAATCTTGTTTAAGTTGGTTAAATGGATAGAGGGTTTCGAGACGAAACTCTAGGCGCTTGAATCGCCTGATTCCGATAAACGAGCGAAAAGTTAAACTAAAACGAAAATCGAATCAGGAATCGCGATCAGAAAAATCGCGGATTTAATCCGAGAAAAAGAAAAATGACGAACGCCGATTTTTTTTCCTTTTTTTCGGCACGGAAAACGAGGCGCGACGAACCTCGGGCGGCGGGATCCGGCGGCGGCGGCGGCGGACGACGGCGCGCATGGATCGAGGCGGGGCTGATGGGCTGGGGCGGCTCGGGGCGGCGCTATTTAAAGGCTGCCCCCGGGCGGTGTCCCGCTCGGGTACGGCCCGAAATCGGTTCGTTTTTTTATTATTTCGCTCGGAAGAAAAATAAAAAGAAATACTAAACGGACTCCAAAAATTCCGAAATAAATTTTCACGGGCTTCTAAAATCAAGCCGCACAAGGTGAACATTTATTTGGGCCCTAAATGCAATTTTGGAAAAACGCACATTTTTCCTACATTCAAATAAAACACCGAAAAACTCCGAAATAAAATCTTATTTGATTTTATTATTAAATCCTCAATATTTATTTATTTTGGGAAAGTCATTTTATTCCCTCTCTCATATTTTTGTAATAGAAATAATTGATGATAAAATAAATAAAATAAAATGATCCTATTCTCAAAATTTGAGAGAACTCAAATATGAAAATAACGAAATCCCCAACTCTCTCCGTGGGTCATTGAGTTGCGTAGAATTTCTAGGATCAACCAAAATGCAAAATAAAATATGATATGCATGATGATCTAATGTATGACATTCCAAATTGAAAATTTGGGATGTTACAATTTTCTGGTGGACCGGAATGAAGAAGGATATTGCGGAGTATGTAGCAGTTTGTGATGTATGTCAGAGAGTAAAGGCAGAGCATCAGAAGCCAGCCGGATTACTACAGCCATTGCCAATACCCGAATGGAAGTGGGATAAGCTAGGCATGGATTTTATTACGGGATTGCCCAGAACTCGTTCAGGCTATGACTCGATTTGGGTAGTAGTCGATCATTTGACGAAGGTAGCTCATTTCATCCCAGTGAAGACTACCTATACTAGTGCCAAGTTGGCAAAGATATACATGACCAGGATCGTATGTCTGCATGGAGTTCCAAGGAGTATTGTATCAGATAGAGGAACCCAGTTTACCTCAAAGTTCTGGAATCAGTTGCACGAAACTTTGGGTACCAAGCTAGAGTTCAGTACAGCTTTCCATCCGCAGACAGATGGACAGACCGAGAGAGTCAATCAGATTTTGGAGGATATGCTGAGAGCTTGTGCGCTAGATTATGGATCTAGTTGGGACGAGAATTTGCCATATGCAGAGTTCTCTTACAATAATAGTTATCAATCCAGTTTGAAGATGGCCCCTTTCGAAGCCTTGTACGGAAGGAGGTGCAGGACCCCATTGTCGTGGGATGAAGTTGGAGACTGCCAATTGTTTGGACCAGATCTAATTAAGGTGTCTGAATAGAAAGTGAAATTGATTCACGATAGGCTCAAGGTAGCCCAGTCTAGGCAGAAGAGCTATGCATATTCTAAACGCAAGGAGACAGTCTACGAAGTCGGAGACCGAGTCTATCTTCGAGTATCTCCACTTCGAGGAGTTAAGCGCTTTGGAGTTAAGGGGAAGCTAGCGCCACATTTTGTAGGACCATACAAGGTTTTGGAGCGTATGGGAGAAGTAGCTTATAAGTTGGAATTGCCTGAAGGATTGTCAGGAGTTCACGATGCATTCCATGTTTCCCAATTGAAGAAGTGCCACACGGAGATGGCTGATATACCGCTGAGAGATACAGTGCCGCTGGAAGCGATTCAGTTGGACAGTGATTTGACCTACGAGGAGAAACCAGTCAAAATTCTTGAGTATGCCAGCCGAGTAACCTGCAGCAAGGTTATCAAGTTTTGCAAAGTTCAGTGGAGCCACCACACGGAGGATGAAGCCACCTGGGAATGAGAGGAAGATTTGTTGAAGCACCACCCTCACCTATTTTCTAGCCAACCCGAATCTCGAGGGCGAGATTCATCTTAAGGGGGGTAGGTTTGTAACATCCCAAATTTTAAATTTGGAATGTTATACAATAGATCATCATTGCATATCATATTTTATTGCATTTTGGCTGATCCTAGAAATTTCACGCAACTCAAGGACCCTCAGAGAGAGTTGGGGATTTCGTTATTTTCATATTTGAGTTTTCTCAAATTTTGAAAATAGGATCATTTGATTTTATTTATTTTAACTTCAGTTATTTCTAATATCAAAATATGAGAGAGGGAATAAAATGAATTTCCCAAAATAAAGAAATATTGAGGATTTAATAAAAAAATCAAATAGGGTTTTATTCTAGAGTTTTTCATGGTTTTATTTGAATTTAGGAAAAATTGCATGTTTTCAAAAATTTCATTTAGGCCCAAGAAAATGTTCATCCTGTTCTAAATGTTTTATTTAGACGGTGAAAAGTTTGTTTTGGCAATTTTAGATTTTTATTTATTTTTCTAGATTTTTTTAGTTTCAGCAAAATTGTTTAAAAAACCCACGCCTGACTGGGCCAAAGGCCCAGCGAGCCAGGCCGGCCCACCAGGCCACCGCCTCCCTCGCCGAGCTGCCGCTGGACTCAAGGAGACCGAGCCGGACATGCCTCCGCCGCCGACCCCCTCCCCAAGCAAGGCCGTCCCCCCTCTCTTAAATAGCCACCCCAGGGCCCCCCTGGGAGCCCCGAGTCGCCACCCGCCGCCGCTGCTGCCGCCGCCCCGTCGCCGCCGCTGCTGCCCACCACCGCCGCCCGGAAGCCCCGCCGGACCGAGCCGAGGTAGCCGCCCCGCCGCCCGGTTTTTTGAGAAAAACTGATTTGTTTTTTAGAAAACCCTAGTCTTCGTTTTTTTAAATAGATCGGTTTTTTCTGGTTTAT
Source organism: Triticum urartu (assembly GCF_003073215.2). Classification (NCBI taxonomy): domain Eukaryota; kingdom Viridiplantae; phylum Streptophyta; class Magnoliopsida; order Poales; family Poaceae; genus Triticum; species Triticum urartu. The sequence continues at coordinate 298,481,710 of NC_053026.1, read as the reverse complement.
TTATTTAGCGAGCGTTCGCTCGTTCGTTCGTTAACGAACGCGTTCATCGTTTAGTTCATCGTTCATCGTTCGTTCGTTATTTTGTTCGTCGTTTTTCTTTTTCTCAGATTTATTCCGCGATTATTTCTGATCGTGATTTCTGATCCGATTTTTGTTTTAGTTTAACTTTTCGCTCGTTTATCAGAATCAGGCGATTCAAGCGCCTGGAGTTTCGTCTCGAAACCCTCCTTCCGTTTAACCAACTCAAACAAGTTTTTGCATCTGTAAAATTTGACCTAGATCCATAATAGTAAACGAAGCTTGTTTCTTTTGCCGTTTGTCTTTCGTTGCTTCGTTCGATTTGATTCTTTTTGCCAACCGGAGTTCTTAAGTTGAACTATCTGGTTAGATCTCTTATTCGAGTTTTATGTGTGCATTAGATGAATACTTATTGTATGCTTGTTTGTTTGCGATAGAGTACCCAGAGTGCGCCGCTTGCTACTTCAAATCACTTGGTTTTGCGAATCATCAGCAAGGCAAGTAACACTTTGATCATACTTCCTATTACCCAGTTTTTATTGCATTAGATCAATCCTCACACATTGCATGATTAGGATCTAATTAAATTGTGGGTTTTGGGAAGTAGATGAGGTAGCACCTATTACCTGTTTTATATTCAAACCTTTGGGAGTTACTTCTACGTTTGCTTATTATGCCATGCTATGCTAGTATACGTGGATTGGGTGAGTGTATCCATGACAGATGTGAGATTGTTAAATTAATGGTTTATCTAAGGTGGCAACTTAAACACACATCTAGGTGGATTGAGGCACCTGGGTATTCCAGCGATTGCCTGTTTTCTTTTGGACCGCCACCCAGGCTCAAAGGGATCATGAGATTATTCATACTAGAAACTTCCGTGTGCAGCCACAAGCTACTATGGGCTCTAGCATAGTTGACTAAGTCATGCAAACTCTTACAATGGTAGACTAGCAGATGTAGGGGATGTAGGTTGGTACGGTCTACCCGTTTGTAAGGTGCAAGCACTTCTGAAAGACTATGTCTTGGTCATCCCTTTCTCAAACATCTTGTAGTGCGAGAATCCCAATGGAGGAGATCGAGTCTTGTGGGGAAAAGTGTGCAAACCTCTGCACAGTGTATAAACTAATCATGGTTAGCCGTGTCCCCAGTTATGGACATCTTGAGTATCTAGTACTTGGATTATCATGTGAATCTCATCATGTTACTCTAAATTAATTTTGTTGGGTTTTAATGATGAAGCTTAATTGGGATTGAGAGGGTGTCTACACTCTCAATGTTTAACAACTACCATGATAGTTAAATAAAATTTTATTCCTTTACAGTAGGGAAAAATTGGCTTTACGCAAAACTGTAACCATAGAGCTTTCCATCAGCCAAATATGCATTTAGTATAGTCTTATTCTTTCATTTCTCTCTATGTGTTACATTGCCAGCATATTCCATGTGCTGACCCGTTTCGGGCTGCAACGTTCATGTTGCAGACTTTTCAGACGGCGAGTAAGGTGCCTTTAGGTCATGGTTCTATACTTAGTCATGCCGTTGGAGTTGATGGACTCACTTATCTTCCAAGCCTTCCGCTGTTATCATTAGTAGAGGGCCTTAAGACATATTTATTGTAATAAGTTCTGTTTTGAGACACTCAATGTAATAAGTGTGTGATTGCTACTCTGTTGTAAATCCTTCAAGTACTGTGTGGTGTCAGCATTACTGATCCAGGGATGACACCGGAGCACAGATATTGGACCATTTGAGGTGTGGTCGCTACAAGATGGTATCAGAGCACACGTGCACACGTTGACTGTAGGACACGACCACTAAGCTAAAGCCCTAGATCACTACTCACTCTTCCCATTCTAACTTCTCATCTTTTCTACTGTTCTAGGATGGCGGATGCAAGGAACAAGTTCACCCAGCCGGATGAAGATACACCCTTTGGACGTCACTTGAAGGAAGTCACTAGATACCTGAACATCAGAGTACCAAGCTTCACCGGAACCTACAACACCACTTTACCTGAAGAGGAGCGCTGGATGATTCAAGTCCAAGTTCCAGGGAGGACGTTCATGCCAGTCACCGAGCCCATAGAGTTTTCCTTTGATGCACCAACCTGGAGTCTAGGAAAGAGCATGGCAGCTCACATCACCATGGGACGTATTGGAGAAGTTTACCGCAATGATCTCAAGGATACTATCTACCAGATTTGTGGGCGCCGAAATGAGCACTGGGAGATGATCAGCACCAAGAAGGATAGATCAATCGCCGCTTTCATCCAAGAGTTAAACCAACACATTCGACGCCAGGAGAATCAGACGTGCGCAGATATGATAGATCTGAAGAAGGCAAGAACAAGAATCAAGGAACTGGAGGAAGAACTCAAGGCTACACGAGAAGATTATGAAGAGGAAATCGAAGTACCAGTGGACAAGAATGCCGACCTAACAATGAAGATCAGAATATTTATGGGAGGCCCTACACCAGTAGAGGAAGACGAAGAACCCAAGGAAATTCACCCGGAAGACTACATCATCATTGATGACATCGACTCGGATCCAGATGATAGCGATGATGACTATGTTGATGAAGCTGGAGCAGATATCATGGAGTCTGCAACCGAAGAATATTTCTAGTAGACAACCCCAACTGTAGTAGTAGTCCACCATATAAATATAGTAGTCCGAGCACTTTTGCAATAGTTAGATCGATTGTATGCCCTTGTTTGATTGATTGAATGAAGTGAATTGTTTGCTTTTGCCTCATGTGCATATGGGTAGTTTTTTCTCTCTAGACCCCCTCTATTCTTAAATCTTATCTTTTCTAAACCCCTCAGATGCCTCCAAGACGTGACCCCGGATTTACCTTCCCACCGGAGCTCACTCAGTTGATCCAGCAGCAAAACACATTGATGCAGTTGCTAGTCCAGAATCAGAACTAGGGGAACAATAAGAACAACAACAACAACAACCCACCACAACCACCACCCGTTGACCACTTAGCCTGTTTTCTTAGGCTGAATCCGCTGGTGTTCTCCAGTAGCACCGAGCCGATAGTAACAGATGATTGGCTCCGCAAGACAGCTAGGGAGTTGACCATGACAGGATGCACAGATGCGAAAAAGGTGAAGTTTGCAGCACATCAGCTTGACGGACCCACAACATCATGGTGGGAGAATTTCACAGCCACTTTCCCTATCGACACTATTACATGGGACTAGTTTCAGCAGGCATTCTGTACTGCCCATGTTTCACCAGGAGCTATGGCCATGAAGAAGCGTGAGTTTCGCAACTTGCGCCAAGGAGGATGGACAATTGGCCAGTAAGTGGAGGACTTTAGTAAGTTAGCACGTTATGCCCCAGATGACGTTGCTACAGATGCAGCTAAACAGGAGGAGTTTCTGGAAGGACTGAATGATGAGTTGAGCATGCAGTTGATGGTAGCAACCTTCAATAACTACCAGGAGTTGGTAGATCGAGCTTTTATGATTGAAGGGAAGCAGAAGCAGATCGAGAACCGCAAGAGGAAGTATGGACAAGGGAATTACAATTCTGGAGCTCAGCAGAAGCCCCGTTTCACCCCTAGATCGGGAGGACATTTTTAGCATACCCATGGAGGAGGTAGCTCGCACAATCATAATGGCCCCAAGAATGGTAATGGGAATGGAGGAAGCAACGGCTAGAACTGTACCAACCCATCAACCCCAGCCAAGAGAGACCTGAGCCAAGTCACTTGCTTTTAGTGCCAAAAGACCGGACATTATGCCAATGAATGTCCTGAATCTCAGAATGGAAATGGCAATGGAAGCTCTGGGAAGAAGCCGAACCCTGTCAATAGGGGACAGGTGAACCACGTTAACGTGGAGGAGGTTGAAGAGCGGCCCGATGCAGTAATCGGTAAGTTTTTGGTTAAGTCATTTACTGCACTCGTTCTTTTTGATACTGGCGCATCGCATTCATACATCTCAAGGGGATTTGTGGATAAGTATGAATTGCCAACCCAAGCCCTTAGGTCACCCATGTTAGTAACCTCACCTGGAGCCGAGTATATGGCTAGTCTATGGTGTGATCGGTTACCATTGAGGATTGGTAACTACGTATTTCCCTCAGACCTAATAGTATTGGAATCTCAAGGATTGGATGTGATATTAGGCATGGATTGGTTATCGAAGTATGAAGGGAATATTGAATGCGCCAGTAAGTCAATTTTGCTTACAATGCCAGAAGGAAGAAGGATCAAGTATGTATCCCGGCATGTGCCTAAAAGGACTCAAGTAAATTCCCTAACAGGAGTTGTGCAGGAGGAAGTACCAGTAGTGAAGGATTTCCCTGACGTATTTCCAGAGGAGTTGCCAGGCATGCCACCGGATAGAGATATTGAGTTTTCGATTGAGCTTTTGCCAGGCACAGGGCCAATATCTCAGAGACCATACAGGATGCCCGCAAAGGATTTGGAGGAGATTAAGAAGCAGATTAAGGAGTTACTGGATAAGGGATATATCCGCCCAAGTTCTTCACCTTGTGGATCGCCGGTACTTCTAGTGGAGAAGAAGGATGGATCGTTAAGGATGGTTGTTAATTATCGAGGATTGAATGAAGTAACCATCAAGAACAAGTACCCACTACCGATGATCAATGATCTGTTTGATCGATTGCAAGGAGCTAAGGTATTTTCCAAAATCGATCTGCGATCAGGATACCATCAGTTGAAGATTCGAGAACAGGATATACCTAAGACGGCTTTTACCACCAGGTATGGGCTGTACGAGTATACCGTTATGTCATTTGGTCTAACTAACGCACCTGCATATTTTATGAACATGATGAACAAAGTGTTTATGGAGTTTTTGGATAAGTTCATCGTAGTGTTCATTGATGATATCCTAGTTTACTCGAAGAATGAAGAGGAGCATAAGGAGCATTTGCGTTTGGTACTTGGTAAGCTCAGAGAACATCGGTTATATGTCAAGTTTAGAAAATGTGAGTTTTGGTTGAAGGAAGTTGGATTCCTTGGACACGTTATATCCGGAGAAGGTATAGCAGTAGATCCCACCAAGGTTGACACTGTGACAAATTGGGAAGCCCCAACAACAGTTGGAGAGATCCAGAGTTTTGTTGGACTTGCAGGATACTACCGGAGATTCAGTGAAAATTTCTCGAAGATTGCGAAGCCTATGACGGAGTTGTTGAAGATGGATACCAGTGTTGATTTTTCCAGATCAGACCAAGGATTATGAGGTGTATTGTGACGCTTCACGTCGAGGACTTGGAGCAGTGCTTATGCAGGAAGGAAGAGTTGTTTCATATGCCTCACGATAGCTTAAGCCTCATGAGTTGAATTATGCCACGCATGATTTGGAGTTAGCAGCCGTAGTGCATGCGTTGAAGACTTGGAGACATTTTCTCATTGGAAACCATTGTGAGGTGTACACGGATCACAAGAGTCTGAAGTACATTTTCACGTAGAAGGAGTTAAATCTCAGGCAGAGGAGATGGTTGGAGCTCATCAAGGATTATGATATGAGATTGCATTATCATCCCGGAAAGGCTAACGTAGTAGCTGATGCATTGAGCCATAAAAGCCATGTCAACACCTTAATGACGGGAGATTTACCAAGAGAGTTAGCCGAGAATATTCGTGAGCTATGTTTGGAGATAGTTCCGAGAGGCTATGTAGCAGCATTGGAGATTCAGTCTACTTTGATAGATAAGATAAGAGAAGCTCAAAGGACCGACAAGGAGATCGTTTCTATTAAGGAGAAAATGAGCAAAGGAAAAGCTAAAGGATTTCGTGAGGATGAGCACGATACCTTATGGTTTGAAGACCGTGTTTATGTGCCCAATGACCCGGAGATCAGGAAGTGATTCTACAAGAGGCCCATGATTCACCATATTCGATTCACCCAGGAAATACCAAGATGTATCTGGATTTGAAGGATATTTTTGTAGCGACCAGACCTCAAACAGTCTGATCTCTGTGCTCCGGTGTCATCCCTAGATCAGTAATGCTGACACCACACAGTACTCGGAGGATTTATAGCAGAGTAGCAATCACACACTTATTACATCGAGCGTCTCAAAAGAGAACGTATTACAATTAATATGGCTTAAGGCCATCTAATAACGATAACAGTGGAAGGCTTGGAAGATAAGTGAGTCCATCAACTCCAACGGCATCACTGAGTATAGAACCACGACCTAAAACTCCTTAATCGTCGTCTGAAAAGTCTGCAACATTAACGTTGCAGCCCGAAACGGGTCAGCACATGGAATATGCTTGGCAAGGTAACACATAGAGAGTAATGGAATGAAACAGCTATACTATATGCATATTTGGCTGGTGGAAAGCTCTATGGTTACAGTTTTGCGTAAAGCCAAAATTTCCCTACTTCAAAGGAATAAAATTTAATTACTATCATGGTGGTTGTTAAACATTGAGAATGGTTGACAGCATTCTCAATCCCAATTAAGCATCATCATTAAACATAACCCAACAAAATTAATTTAGAGTAACATGTTGAGATTCACATGAAAATCCAAGTACTAGATACTCAAGATGTCCATAACCGGGGACACGGCTAACCATGATTAGTTTATTACACTCTGCAGAGGTTTGCCCACTTTTCCCCACAAGACTCGATCGCCTCCGTTTGGTTTCTCGCACTACATGGTGTTTGAGAAGACGGATGACCGAGACATAGTCTTTCAGAAGTGCTAGCACCTTACGATGGGTAGACCGTACCACCTACATCCCCTACATCTGCTAGTCTACCACTGTAAGAGTTCGCACAACTTAGTCAACTATGCTAGATCCCATAATAGCTTGTGGCTGCACACGGAAGTTTCTAGTATGAATAGTCTCATGATCCCTTTGAGCCTGGGTGGCGGTCCAAAAGAAAACAGGCAAGTCCTGGAATACCCAGGTGCCTCAATCCACCCAGATGTGTGTTTAAGTTGCCACCTTAGATAAACCATTAATTAACAAACTCACATCTGTCATGGATTTCACTCACCCAATCCACGTGTACTAGCATAGCATGGCATAATAAGCAAACGTAGAAGTAACTCCCAAAGGTTTGATAATAAACAGGTAATAGGTACTACCTCATCTACTTCCCATCCCACAATTTAATTAGATCCTAATCATGCAATGTGTGAGGATTGATCTAATGCAATAAAACTGGGTAGTAGAAAAGGTATGATCAAAGTGTTACTTGCCTTGCTGATGATCCGCGAAACCTAGAGATTCGAAGTAACAGGCGGCGCACTCCGGATACTCTATCGCAGACAAACAAAAAAGCATACAATAAGTACTCATCTAATGCACAGGTAAAACTCAAATAAGAGATCTAACCAGAAGGTTCAACTTAAGAACTCCGGTTGGCAAAAATAATCAAATCGAACGAAGCAACGAAAATCAAACGGCGAAAGAAAACAACTTCGTCTACTAATCTGGATCTAGGGCAAATTTTACAGTAGCAAAATCTTGTTTAAGTTGGTTAAAGGGATAGAGGGTTTCGAGATGAAACTCTAGGCGCTTGAATCGCCTGATTCCGATAAACGAGCGAAAAGTTAAACTAAAACGAAAATCGGATCAGGAATCGCGATCAAAAAAATCGCGGATTTAATCCGAGAAAAAGAAAAACGACGAACGCCGAATTTTTTTTCCTCTTTTTTTTCGGCACGGAAAACAAGGCGCGACGAACCTCGGGCGGCGGGATCCGGCGGCGGCGGCGGACAATGGCGCGCGTGGATCGAGGCGGGGCTGATGGGCTGGGGCGGCTCGGGGCGACACTATTTAAAGGCTGCCCCGGCGGTGTCCCGCTCGGGTACGACCCAAAGTCGGTTCGTTTTTTTAATTATTCCGCTTGGAAGAAAAATAAAAAGAAATACTAAACGGACTCCAAAAATTCCGAAATAAATTTTCACGGGCTTCTAAAATCAAGCCGCACAAGGTGAACATTTATTTGGGCCCTAAATGCAATTTTGAAAAACGCACATTTTTCCTAAATTCAAATAAAACACCGAAAAACTCCGAAATAAAATCTTATTTGATTTTATTATTAAATCCTCAATATTTCTTTATTTTGGGAAAGTCATTTTATTCTCTCTCTCATATTTTTGTAATAGAAATAATTGATGATAAAATAAATAAAATCAAATGATCCTATTCTCAAAATTTGAGAGAACTCAAATATGAAAATAACGAAATCCCCAACTCTCTCCGTGTGTCATCGAGTTGCGTAGAATTTCTAGGATCAACCAAAATGCAAAATAAAATATGATATGCATGATGATCTAATGTATAACATTCCAAATTGAAAATTTGGGATGTTACAACCTACCCCCCTGAAGATGAATCTCGCCCTCGAGATTCGGGTTGGCTAGAAAATAGGTGAGGGTGGTTCTTGAGCAAATCTTCCTCTCGCTCCCACGTGGCTTCATCCTCCGTGTGGTTGCTCCACTAAACTTTGCAAAACTTGATAACCTTGCTGCGAGTAACTCGGCTGGCAAACTCGAGAATCTTAACTGGTTTCTCCTCGTAGGTCAAATCGTTATCCAACTGAATAGTTTCCAAAGGCACTATGTCTCTCAATGGTATGTCAGCCATCTCCGCGTGACATTTCTTTAACTGAGATACGTGGAACACATCATGTACTCCTGACAATCCTTCGGGCAATTCCAACTTGTAGGCCACTTCTCCCATACGCTCCAAAACTCGATATGGTCCTACAAATCGTGGTGCTAACTTCCCTTTAACTCCAAAACGCTTTGTTCCCCGAAGTGGAGATACTCGAAGATAAGCTCTGTCTCCGACTTCGTAAACTGTCTCCTTGCGTTTAGAATCTGCATAACTCTTCTGTCTGGACTGGGCTATCCTAAGCCTATCATGAATTAATTTCACCTTCTGTTCAGACTCTTTAATCAAGTCAGGACCAACAACTGGCGGTCTCCAACTTCGTCCCATGATAACGGTGTCCTGCACCTCCTTCCGTACAAAGCTTCGAAAGGGGCCATCTTCAAACTGGTTTGGTAACTGTTGTTGTAAGAAAACTCTGCATATGGCAAATTATCGTCCCAACTAGATCCGTAATCTAGCGCACAAGCTCTCAGCATATCCTCCAAAATCTGATTGACTCTCTCGGTCTGTCCATCTGTCTGAGGATGAAAAGCTGTACTGAATTCTAGCCTGGTTCCCAAAGTTTCGTGCAACTGCTTCTAGAACTTTGAGGTAAACTGGGTTCCTCTATCTGATACAATATTCCTCGGAACTCCATGCAGACATACGATCCTGGTCATGTATATCTTTGCCAACTTAGCACGGGTGTAAGTGGTCTTTACTGGGATGAAATGAGATACTTTTGTCAATCGATCAACTACAACCCAAATCGAGTCATAGCCTGAACGAGTCCTGGGCAATCCCGTGATAAAATCCATGCCTAACTTATCCCACTTCCATTCGGGTATCGGAAATGGTTGTAACAATCCTGCTGGCTTCTGATGCTCTGCCTTTACTCTCTGACATACATCACAAACTGCTACATACTCCACAATATCCTTCTTCATTCCGTTCCACCAGAAAATATCCTTCAAATCCAGATACATCTTGGTATTTCCTGGGTGAATTGAATACGGTGAATCGTGTGCCTCTTGCAATATCAACTTCCTGATCTCCGGGTCATTAGGCACATAGACGTGGTCTTCAAACCATAGGGTGTCGTGCTCATCCTCACGAAATCCTTTAGCTTTTCCTTTGCTCAGTTTCTCCTTTATAGCGGCAATCTCTTTGTCAGCTTTCTGAGCTTCTCTGATTCTATCCATCAAAGTTGACTGAATCTCCAATGCTGCTACATAGCCTGTCGGAACTATTTCCAAACATAGTTCACGAAGATTTTCTGCTAACTCCGTGGGTATTTCTCCCGTCATTAATGTATTGACATGGCTCTTACGGCTTAATGCGTCAGCTACTTCATTAGCCTTTCCGGGATGATAATGCAATTTCATATCATAATCCTTGATAAGCTCCAACCATCTCCTTTGTTTGAGGTTTAGCTCCTTCTGTGTGAAAATGTACTTCAAACTCTTATGATCCGTGTACACCTCACAATGATTTCCAATGAGAAAATGTCTCCATGTCTTCAATGCATGCACTACGGCTGCTAACTCCAAATCATGTGTAGCATAATTCAACTCATGAGGCTTCAGTTGTCTTGAGGCATATGAAACAACTCTCCCTTCCTGCATAAGCACTGCTCCAAGTCCTCGACGCGAAGCGTCGCAATACACCTCATAATCCTTGGTCTGGTCAGGCAAGATCAATACTGGTGAGGTAACTAAGTGTTTCTTCAACTCCTGGAAACTAGCCTCACACTCCTCCGTCCATATGAACTTGGTATCTTTCTTCAACAACTCAGTCATAGGCTTCGCAATCTTTGAGAAATTCTCAATAAATCTCCGGTAGTATCCTGCGAGTCCAAGAAAACTCCGGATCTCCCCAACTGTTGTTGGGGCTTCCCACTTGGTCACAGTTTCAAATTTAGCAGGATCTACTGCTATACCTTCTCCAGATATAACATGTCCGAGGAATCCTACTTCCTTCAACCAAAACTCATATTTGCTTAACTTGGCATATAATTGATGTTCTTTGAGCTTTCCAAGTACCAAACGCAAATGCTCCTTATGTTCCTCTTCATTCTTCAAATAAACCAGGATATCATCAATGAACACTATGACGAACTTATCCAAAAACTCCATAAACACTTTGTTCATCATGTTCATAAAATAGGCAGGTGCGTTAGTCAGACCAAATGACATAACGGTATACTCATACAGCCCATACCTAGTGGTAAAATCTGTCTTAGGTATATCCTGTTCTCGAATCTTCAACTGGTGGTATCCAGATCGCAGATCGATCTTGGAAAAAATACCTTAGCTCCTTGCAATCGATCAAACAGATCATTGACCATCGGTAATGGGTACTTGTTCTTGATCGTTACTTCATTCAATCCTCGATAATCAACAACCATCCTTAACGATCCATCCTTCTTCTCCACTAGAAGTACTGGCGATCCCCAAGGCGAAGAACTTGGGCGAATATATCCCTTATCCAGTAACTCCTTAATCTGCTTCTTAATTTCCACCAAATCCTTTGCTGGCATCCTATATGGTCTCTTTGATATTGGACCTGTGCCTGGCAATAGCTCAATCAAAAACTCAATATCTCTATCTGGTGGCATGCCTGGCAACTCCTCTGGAAATACATCGGGAAAATCCCTTACCACTGGTACTTCCTCCTGCCCAACTCCTATTAGGAAATTTACTTGAGTCCTCTTTGGCACATGCCGGGATACATACTTGATCCTTCCCCCTTCTGGTGTGGTAAGCAAAATTGACTTACTAGCACACTCAATATTCCCTTCATACTTTGATAACCAATCCATGCCTAATAACACATCCAATCCTTGAGATTCCAATACTATTAGGTCTGAGGGAAAAACATAGTTACCAATCCTTAATGGTAACCGATCACACCATAGACTAGCCACATATTATGCTCCGGGCGAGGTTACTAACATGGGTGACCTAAGGGCTTGGGTTGGTAGGTTATACTTATCCACAAATCCTCTTGAGATGTATGAATGCGATGCGCCAGTATCAAAAAGAACGAGTGAAGTAAATGACTTAACCAAAAACTTACCTATTACTGCATCGGGCTGAGCTTCAACCTCCTCCACGCTAACGTGGTTCACCTGTCCCCTGTTAAAAGGGTTCGGCTTCTTCCCAGAACTTCCATTGCTATTTCCATTTTGCAATTCAGGACATTCATTTGCATAATGTCCTGTCTTCGAACACTTAAAGCAAGTGACTTGGCTCAAGTCCTTCTTGGCTGGGGTTGATGGGTTGGTGCGGTTCTGGCCGTTGCTTCCTCCATTGCCATTTCCATTCTTGGTGCCATTGTGATTCTGCGAGCTACCTCCTCCATGGGTATGCTGAAATTGTCCTCCCGGTCTAGGGGTAAAACATGGCTTCTGCTGAGCTCCTGAATTGTACTTTCCTTGTCCATACTTCCTCTTGCGATTCTCAATCTGCTGCTGCTTCCCTTCAATCATAAGAGCACGATCTACCAACTCCTGGTAGTTGTTGAAGGTGGCTACCATCAACTGCATGCTCAACTCATCATTCAGTCCTTCTAGAAACTTCTCCTGCTTAGCTGCATCCGTAGCGACGTCATCTGGGGCATAACATGCTAGCTTACTAAATTCCTCCACATACTGGCCAACTGTCCTTCCTCCTTGGCGCAAGTTGCGAAACTCACGCTTCTTCATGGCCATAGCTCCTGCTGAAACATGGGCAGTACGAAAAGCCTGCTGAAACTGATCCCATGTGACAGTGTCAACTGGGAAAGTGGCTATGAAATTCTCCCACTATGATGCTGCGGGTCCTTCTAGCTGATGTGCGGCAAACTTCACCTTCTCCGCATCTGTGCATCCTGCTGTGGTCAACTCCCTAGCTGTCTTGCGGAGCCAATCGTCCGCTACTATCGGCTTGGTGCTACTGGAAAACACCAGCGGATTCAGCCTAAGAAAACGGGCTAAGTGGTCAATAGGTGGTGGTGGTGGGTTGTTGTTGTTGTTCCCCTGATTCTAATTCTGGACTAGCAACTGCATCAATGTGTTCTGCTGCTGGATCAACTGGGTGAGCTCCGGTGGAAAGGCAAATCCGGGGTCACGTCTCGGAGGCATCTGAGGGTTTAGAAAAGATGAGATATAAGAATAGAGGGGTCTAAAGAGAAAACACTACCCATATGCACATGAGGCAATAACAAACAATTCACTTCAATCAATCAAACAAAGGCATACAATCGATCTATCTATCGCAAAAGTGCTCGGACTACTATATTTACATGGTGGACTACTACTACTGATGAGGTGGTCTACTAGAAATATTCTTCGGTTGCAGACTCCATGATATCTGCTCCAGCTTCATCAACATAGTCATCATCGCTACTATCTGCTTCCGAGTTGGTGCCGTCGATGATGATGTAGTCTTCCGGGCTAATCTCCTAGGGTTCTTTGTCTTCATCTACTGGCGTAGGGCCTCCCATAAATATTCCAATCTTCTTGATTAGGTCGTCATTCTTCTCCACCAATACTTCAATTTCTTCTTCATAATCTTCACGTGTAGCCTTGAGTTCTTCCTCCAGTTCCTTGATTCTAGTCTTAGCCTTCTTCAGATCTATCATGTCGGCGCACATCTGGTTCTCCTGTCGTCGAATGTGCTGGTTTAATTCCTGGATAAAAGCTGCAATTGATCTATCCTTCCTGGTGCTGATCATCTCCCAGTGTTCATCTCGGCGCCCACAAATCTGGTAGATAGTATCCTTGAGATCCTTGTGGTAGACTTCTCCAATGCGTCCCATGGTGATGTGAGCTGCCATGCTCTTTCCTAGACTCCAGGTTGGTTCATCAAAAGAAAACTCTATGGGCTCAATGACTGGCATGAACGTCCTTCCTGGAACATGAACTTGAATCATCCAGCGCTCTTCTTCAGGTAAAGTGGCGTTGTAGGTTCCGGTGAAACTTGGTACTCCTATGTTCAGATATCTAGTGACTTCCTTCAAGTGTCGTCCAAAGGGTGTATCTTCATCCGGTTGTGTGAACTTGTTCCTTGCATCCGCCATCCTAAAGAGTAGAAAAGATGAGAGGTCAGAAGAGAAGAGAGTGAATAGTGATCTAGGTCTTGTGCTTAGTGGTCGTGTCCTACAGTCAGCGTGTGCTCTGATACCATCTCTGTAGTGACCAGACCTCAAACAGTCTGATCTCTGTGCTCCGGTGTCATCCCTGGATCAGTAATGCTGACACCACACAGTACTCGGAGGATTTATAGCAGAGTAGCAATCACACACTTATTACGTTGAGTGTCTCAAAAGAGAACTTATTACAATTAATATGGCTTAAGGCCATCTAATAACGATAACAGCGGAAGGCTTGGAAGATAAGTGAGTCCATCAACTCCAACGGCATCACTGAGTATAGAACGACGACCTAAAACTCCTTAATCGTCATCTGAAAAGTCTGCAACATTAACGTTGCAGCCCGAAACGGGTCAGCACATGGAATATGCTGGCAAGGTAACACATAGAGAGTAATGGAATGAAACAGCTATACTATATGCATATTTGGCTGGTGGAAAGCTCTATGGTTACAGTTTTGCGTAAAGCCAAATTTTCCCTACTTCAAAGGAATAAAATTTAATTACTATCATGGTGGTTGTTAAACATTGAGAATGGTTGACAGCATTCTCAATCCCAATTAAGCATCATCATTAAACATAACCCAACAAAATTAATTTAGAGTAACATGATGAGATTCACATGATAATCCAAGTACTAGATACTCAAGATGTCCATAACTGGGGACACGGCTAACCATGATTAGTTTATACACTGTGCAGAGGTTTGCACACTTTTCCCCACAAGACTCGATCTCCTCCATTGGGATTCTCGCACTACAAGATGTTTGAGAAAGGGATGACCAAGACATAGTCTTTCAGAAGTGCTTGCACCTTACAAACGGGTAGACCGTACCAACCTACATCCCCTACATCTGCTAGTCTACCATTGTAAGAGTTTGCATGACTTAGTCAACTATGCTAGAGCCCATAGTAGCTTGTGGCTGCACACGGAAGTTTCTAGTATGAATAATCTCATGATCCCTTTGAGCCTGGGTGGCGGTCCAAAAGAAAACAGGCAATCGCTGGAATACCCAGGTGCCTCAATCCACCTAGATGTGTGTTTAAGTTGCCACCTTAGATAAACCATTAATTTAACAATCTCACATCTGTCATGGATACACTCACCCAATCCACGTCTACTAGCATAGCATGGCATAATAAGCAAACGTAGAAGTAACTCCCAAAGGTTTGAATATAAAACAGGTAATAGGTGCTACCTCATCTACTTCCCAAAACCCACAATTTAATTAGATCCTAATCATGCAATGTGTGAGGATTGATCTAATGCAATAAAAACTGGGTAATAGGAAGTATGATCAAAGTGTTACTTGCCTTGCTGATGATTCGCAAAACCAAGTGATTTGAAGTAGCAAGCGGCGCACTCTGGGTACTCTATCGCAAACAAACAAGCATACAATAAGTATTCATCTAATGCACACATAAAACTCGAATAAGAGATCTAACCAGATAGTTCAACTTAAGAACTCCGGTTGGCAAAAAGAATCAAATCGAACGAAGCAACGAAAGACAAACGGCAAAAGAAACAAGCTTCGTTTACTATTATGGATCTAGGTCAAATTTTACAGATGCAAAAACTTGTTTGAGTTGGTTAAACGGAAGGAGGGTTTCGAGACGAAACTCTAGGCGCTTGAATCGCCTGATTCCGATAAACGAGCGAAAAGTTAAACTAAAACAAAAATCGGATCAGAAATCACGATCAGAAATAATCGCGGAATAAATCTGAGAAAAAGAAAAACGACGAACAAAATAACGAACGAACGATGAACGATGAACTAAACGATGAACGCGTTCGTTAACGAACGAACGAGCGAACGCTCGCTAAATAAATAAACCAGAAAAAACCGATCTATTTAAAAAAACGAAGACTAGGGTTTTCTAAAAAACAAATCAGTTTTTCTCAAAAAACCGGGCGGCGGGGCGGCTACCTCGGCTCGGTCCGGCGGGGCTTCCGGGCGGCGGTGGTGGGCAGCAGCGGCGGCGACGGGGCGGCGGCAGCAGCGGCGGCGGGTGGCGACTCGGGGCTCCCAGGGGGGCCCTGGGGTGGCTATTTAAGAGAGGGGGGACGGCCTTGCTTGGGGAGGGGGTCGGCGGCGGAGGCATGTCCGGCTCGGTCTCCTTGAGTCCAGCGGCAGCTCGGCGAGGGAGGCGGTGGCCTGGTGGGCCGGCCTGGCTCGCTGGGCCTTTGGCCCAGTCAGGCGTGGGTTTTTTAAACAATTTTGCTGAAACTAAAAAAATCTAGAAAAATAAATAAAAATCTAAAATTGCCAAAACAAACTTTTCACCGTCTAAATAAAACATTTAGAACAGGATGAACATTTTCTTGGGCCTAAATGAAATTTTTGAAAACATGCAATTTTTCCTAAATTCAAATAAAACCATGAAAAACTCTAGAATAAAACCCTATTTGATTTTTTTATTAAATCCTCAATATTTCTTTATTTTGGGAAATTCATTTTATTCCCTCTCTCATATTTTGATATTAGAAATAACTGAAGTTAAAATAAATAAAATCAAATGATCCTATTTTCAAAATTTGAGAAAACTCAAATATGAAAATAACGAAATCCCCAACTCTCTCTGAGGGTCCTTGAGTTGCGTGAAATTTCTAGGATCAGCCAAAATGCAATAAAATATGATATGCAATGATGATCTATTGTATAACATTCCAAATTTAAAATTTGGGATGTTACAAACCTACCCCCCTTAAGATGAATCTCGCCCTCGAGATTCGGGTTGGCTAGAAAATAGGTGAGGGTGGTGCTTCAACAAATCTTCCTCTCATTCCCAGGTGGCTTCATCCTCCGTGTGGTGGCTCCACTGAACTTTGCAAAACTTGATAACCTTGCTGCAGGTTACTCGGCTGGCATACTCAAGAATTTTGACTGGTTTCTCCTCGTAGGTCAAATCACTGTCCAACTGAATCGCTTCCAGCGGCACTGTATCTCTCAGCGGTATATCAGCCATCTCCGTGTGGCACTTCTTCAATTGGGAAACATGGAATGCATCGTGAACTCCTGACAATCCTTCAGGCAATTCCAACTTATAAGCTACTTCTCCCATACGCTCCAAAACCTTGTATGGTCCTACAAAATGTGGCGCTAGCTTCCCCTTAACTCCAAAGCGCTTAACTCCTCGAAGTGGAGATACTCGAAGATAGACTCGGTCTCCGACTTCGTAGACTGTCTCCTTGCGTTTAGAATATGCATAGCTCTTCTGCCTAGACTGGGCTACCTTGAGCCTATCGTGAATCAATTTCACTTTCTATTCAGACACCTTAATTAGATCTGGTCCAAACAATTGGCAGTCTCCAACTTCATCCCACGACAATGGGGTCCTGCACCTCCTTCCGTACAAGGCTTCGAAAGGGGCCATCTTCAAACTGGATTGATAACTATTATTGTAAGAGAACTCTGCATATGGCAAATTCTCGTCCCAACTAGATCCATAATCTAGCGCACAAGCTCTCAGCATATCCTCCAAAATCTGATTGACTCTCTCGGTCTGTCCATCTGTCTGCGGATGGAAAGCTGTACTGAACTCTAGCTTGGTACCCAAAGTTTCGTGCAACTGATTCCAGAACTTTGAGGTAAACTGGGTTCCTCTATCTGATACAATACTCCTTGGAACTCCATGCAGACATACGATCCTGGTCATGTATATCTTTGCCAACTTGGCACTAGTATAGGTAGTCTTCACTGGGATGAAATGAGCTACCTTCGTCAAATGATCGACTACTACCCAAATCGAGTCATAGCCTGAACGAGTTCTGGGCAATCCCGTAATAAAATCCATGCCTAGCTTATCCCACTTCCATTCGGGTATTGGCAATGGCTGTAGTAATCCGGCTGGCTTCTGATGCTCTGCCTTTACTCTCTGACATACATCACAAACTGCTACATACTCCGCAATATCCTTCTTCATTCCGGTCCACCAGAAAATTGTAACATCCCAAATTTTCAATTTGGAATGTCATACATTAGATCATCATGCATATCATATTTTATTTTGCATTTTGGTTGATCCTAGAAATTCTACGCAACTCAATGACCCACGGAGAGAGTTGGGGATTTCGTTATTTTCATATTTGAGTTCTCTCAAATTTTGAGAATAGGATCATTTTATTTTATTTATTTTATCATCAATTATTTCTATTACAAAAATATGAGAGAGGGAATAAAATGACTTTCCCAAAATAAATAAATATTGAGGATTTAATAATAAAATCAAATAAGATTTTATTTCGGAGTTTTTCGGTGTTTTATTTGAATGTAGGAAAAATGTGCGTTTTTCCAAAATTGCATTTAGGGCCCAAATAAATGTTCACCTTGTGCGGCTTGATTTTAGAAGCCCGTGAAAATTTATTTCGGAATTTTTGGAGTCCGTTTAGTATTTCTTTTTATTTTTCTTCCGAGCGAAATAATAAAAAAACGAACCGATTTCGGGCCGTACCCGAGCGGGACACCGCCCGGGGGCAGCCTTTAAATAGCGCCGCCCCGAGCCGCCCCAGCCCATCAGCCCCGCCTCGATCCATGCGCGCCGTCGTCCGCCGCCGCCGCCGCCGGATCCCGCCGCCCGAGGTTCGTCGCGCCTCGTTTTCCGTGCCGAAAAAAAGGAAAAAAAATCGGCGTTCGTCATTTTTCTTTTTCTCGGATTAAATCCGCGATTTTTCTGATCGCGATTCCTGATTCGATTTTCGTTTTAGTTTAACTTTTCGCTCGTTTATCGGAATCAGGCGATTCAAGCGCCTAGAGTTTCGTCTCGAAACCCTCTATCCATTTAACCAACTTAAACAAGATTTTGCTACTGTAAAATTTGCCCTAGATCCAGATTAGTAGACGAAGTTGTTTTCTTTCGCCGTTTGATTTTCGTTGCTTCGTTCGATTTGATTATTTTTGCCAACCGGAGTTCTTAAGTTGAACCTTCTGGTTAGATCTCTTATTTGAGTTTTACCTGTGCATTAGATGAGTACTTATTGTATGCTTTTTTGTTTGTCTGTGATAGAGTACCCGGAGTGCGCCACTTGTTACTTCGAATCTCTAGGTTTCGCGGATCATCAACAAGGCAAGTAACACTTTGATCATACCTTTTCTACTACCCAGTTTTATTGCATTAGAGCAATCCTCACACATTGCATGATTAGGATCTAATTAAATTGTGGGATGGGAAGTAGATGAGGTAGTACCTATTACCTGTTTATTATCAAACCTTTGGGAGTTACTTCTACATTTGCTTATTATGCCATGCTATGCTAGTACACGTGGATTGGGTGAGTGAAATCCATGACAGATGTGAGTTTGTTAATTAATGGTTTATCTAAGGTGGCAACTTAAACACACATCTGGGTGGATTGAGGCACCTGGGTATTACAGGACTTGCCTGTTTTCTTTTGGACCGCCACCTAGGCTCAAAGGGATCATGAGACTATTCATACTAGAAACTTCCGTGTGCAGCCACAAGCTATTATGGGCTCTAGCATAGTTGACTAAGTCGTGCGAACTCTTACCGTGGTAGACTAGCAGATGTAGGGGATGTAGGTGGTACGGTCTACCCATTGTAAGGTGCTAGCGCTTCTGAAAGACTATGTCTCGGTCATCTGTCTTCTCAAACACCATGTAGTGCGAGAAACCAAACGGAGGCGATCGAGTCTTCTGGGGAAAAGTGCGCAAACCTCTGCAGAGTGTAATAAACTAATCATGGTTAGCCGTGTCCCCGGTTATGGACATCTTGAGTATCTAGTACTTGGATTTTCATGTGAATCTCAACATGTTACTCTAAATTAATTTTGTTGGGTTATGTTTAATGATGATGCTTAATTGGGATTGAGAATGCTGTCAACCATTCTCAATGTTTAACAACCACCATGATAGTAATTAAATTTTATTCCTTTGAAGTAGGGAAAATTTGGCTTTACGCAAAACTGTAACCATAGAGCTTTCCACCAGCCAAATATGCAT
>NC_053026.1:298428488-298460990 GCF_003073215.2 Triticum urartu | reverse complement strand
TCAAAGATCGTGTAGTTCGTTTGCTATAGCTTTTCCGAATGTCAAGTATCATTTCCTTAGACCATGAGATTGTGCAACTCTCGGATACCGTAGGAGTGCTTTGGGTGTGCCAAACGTCACAACGTAACTGGGTGACTATAAAGGTACACTACGGGTATCTCCGAAAGTGTCTGTTGGGTTGGCACGAATCGAGACTGGGATTTGTCACTCCGTATGACGGAGAGGTATCTCTGGGCCCACTCGGTAATGCATCATCATAATGAGCTCAATGTGACCAAGTGGTTGATCACGGGATCATGCATTACGGTACGAGTAAAGTGACTTGTCGGTAACGAGATTGAACGAGGTATTGGGATACCGACGATCGAGTCTCGGGCAAGTAACGTACCGATTGACAAAGGGAATTGTATACGGGATTGATTGAATCCTCGATATCGTGGTTCATCCGATGAGATCATCGAGGAGCATGTGGGAGCCAAAATGGGTATCCAGATCCCACTGTTGGTTATTGACCGGAGAGTCGTCTCAGTCATGTCTGCGTGTCTCCCGAACCCGTAGGGTCTACACACTTAAGGTTTGGTGACGCTAGGGTTGTTGAGATATTAGTATACGGTAACCCGAAAGTTGTTCGGAGTCCCGGATGAGATCCCAGACGTCACGAGGAGTTTCGGAATGGTCCGAAAGTGAAGATTTATATATAGGAAGTTAAGTTTCGGCCATCGGGAAAGTTTCGGGGGTAATCGGTATTGTACCGGGACCACCGGAAGGGTCCCGGGGGTCCACCGGGTGGGGCCACCTATCCTAGAGGGCCCCATGGGCTGAAGTGGGAGGGGAACCAGCCCCTAGTGGGCTGGTGCGCCCCCCCCCATGGGCCTCCCTTGCGCCTAGGGTTGGAAACCCTAGGGGTGGGGGCGCCCCACTTGGCTTGGGGGGCACTCCACCACCCTTGGCCGTCGCCCCCCTTGGAGATTGTATCTCCTAGGGCCGGTGCCCCCCTAGGGGTCCTATATATAGTGGGGGGAGGGAGGACAGCCGCACCCTAGCCCCTGGCGCCTCCCTCTCCCTCCCGTGACACTCCTCCCTCTCCCTGAGCTTGGTGAAGCCCTGCCGAGATCAACGTTGCTTCCACCACCACGCCGTCGTGCTGCTGGATCTTCATCAACTTCTCCTTCCCCCTTGCTGGATCAAGTTGGAGGAGACGTCTTCCCAACCGTACATGTGTTGAATGCGGAGGTGTTGTCCGTTTGGCGCTAGGTCATCGGTGATTTGGATCATGACGAGTACGACTCCATCAACCCTGTTCTCTTGAACGCTTCCGTGCGTGATCTACAAGGGTATGTAGATGCACTCCCCTCTCCCTCGTTGCTATATGACTCCATAGATAGATCTTGGTGATGCATAGAAAATTTTAAAATTCTGCTACGTTCCCCAACAGTGGTATCAGAGCTAGGTCTATGCGTAGTTTCTATGCACGAGTAGAACACAAAGCAGTTGTGGGCGTCGATATTGTCAATTTACTTGCCGTTACTAGTCTTATCTTGATTCGGCGGCATCGTGGGATGAAGCGGCCTAGACCAACCTTACACATACGCTTACGTGAGACTAGTTCCACTGATTGACATGCACTTGTTGCATAAGGTGGCTGGCGGGTGTCTGTCTCTCCCACTTTAGTCGGATCAGATTCGATGAAAAGGGTCCTTATGAAGGGTAAATAGAAATTGGCATATCACGTTGTGGTTTTGGCGTAGGTAAGAAACATTCTTGCTAGAAACCTATAGCAGCCACGTAAAAACTTGCAACAACAATTAGAGGACGTCTAACTTGTTTTTGCAGCATGTGTCGTGTGATGTGATATGGCCAAAAGGATGCGATGAATGATATATGTGATGTATGATATTGATCATGTTCTTGTAATAGGAATCACGACTTGCACGTCGATGAGTATGACAACCGGCAGGAGCCATAGGAGTTGTCTTTATTTATTTATGACCTGCGTGTCAACATAAATGTCATGTAATTACTTTACTTTATTGCTAAAGTGTTAGCCATAGTAGTAGAAGTAATAGATGACGAGACAACTTCAAGAAGACACGGTGATGGAGATCATGATGATGAGATCATGGTGTCATGCCGGTGACAACGATGATCATGGAACCCCGAAGATGGAGATCAAAAGGAGCAAATGATATGGGCCATATCATGTCACTATTTGATTGCATGTGATGTTTATCATGTTTTACATCTTATTTGCTTAGAACAACGGTAGCTTAAATAAGATGATCCCTCGTAATAATTTCAAGAAAGTGTTCCCCCTAACTGTGCACCGTTGCGAAGGTTCGTTGTTTCGAAGCACCAGGTGATGATCGGGTGTGATAGATTCTAACGTTCGAATACAACGGGTGCAAGCCAGATTTACACACGCAATACACTTAGGTTGACTTGACGAGCCTAGCATGTACAGACATGGCCTCGGAACACGGAAGACCGAAAGGTCGAGCATGAGTCGTATAGAAGATATGATCAACATGAAGATGTTCACCGATGTTGACTAGTCCGTCTCACGTGATGATCGGACACGGCCTAGTTGACTCGGATCATGTTTCACTTAGATGACTAGAGGTATGTCTATCTGAGTGGGACTTCATTGAATAATTTGTTTAGATGAACTTAATTATCATGAACTTAGTCTAAAATCTTTACACTATGTCTTGTAGATCAAATGGCCCACGCTAATGTTGCCCTCCACTTCAACGTGTTCCTAGAGAAAACCAAGCTGAAAGATGATGGCAGCAACTGTACGGACTGGGTCCGGAACCTGAGGATCATCCTCATAGCTGCCAAGAAAGATTATGTCCTAGAAGCACTGCTAGGTAACGCACCCATCCCAGAGAACCAAGACGTTATGAACGCTTGGCAGTCACGTGCTGATGATTACT
The DNA here is from genome assembly GCF_003073215.2 of Triticum urartu. Classification (NCBI taxonomy): domain Eukaryota; kingdom Viridiplantae; phylum Streptophyta; class Magnoliopsida; order Poales; family Poaceae; genus Triticum; species Triticum urartu. The sequence goes on along the minus strand of NC_053026.1, from coordinate 298,458,054 downwards.
CCCTCGTTCAATGCGGCATGCTTTACAGCTTAGAACCGGGGCTCCAAAAGCGTTTTGAGAGACACGGAGCATATGAGATGTTCGAAGAGCTAAAAATGGTTTTCCAAGCTCATGCCCGGGTCGAGAGATATGAAGTCTCCGACAAGTTCTTCAGTTGTAAGATGGAGGAAAATAGTTCTGTCAGTGAGCACATACTCAAAATGTCTAGGTTGCATAACCGCCTGACTCAGCAGGGAGTTAATCTCCCGGATGACGCGGTCATTAACAGAATCCTTCAGTCGCTTCCACCGAGCTACAAGAGCTTTGTGATGAACTTCAATATGGAGGGGATGGAAAAGACCATTCCTGAGGTATATTCAATGCTGAAATCAGCGGAGGTGGAAATCAAAAAGGAACATCAAGTGTTGATGGTGAATAAAACCACTAAGTTCAAGAAAGGCAAGGGTAAAAAGAACTTCAAGAAGGACGACAAGGGAGTTGCTGCGCCCGGTAAGCAAGCTGCCGGGAAGAAGTCAAAGAATGGACCCAAGCCTAAGATTGAGTGTTTTTATTGCAAGGGAAGTGGTCACTGGAAGCGGAACTGCCCCAAATACTTAGCGGACAAGAAGGCCGGCAACACTAAAGGTATATGTGATATACATGTAATTGATGTGTACCTTACCAGTACTCATAGTAGATCATGGGTATTTGATACCGGTGCGGTTGCTCACATTTGTAACTCAAAGCAGGAGCTGCGGAATAAGCGGAGACTAGCGAAGGACGAGGTGACGATGCGCGTCGGGAATTGTTCCAAGGTCGATGTGGTCGCCGTCGGCACGCTGCCTCTACATTTACCTACGGGATTAGTTTCAAACCTCAATAATTGTTATTTAGTGCCAGCTTTGAGCATGAACATTGTATCAGGATCTCGTTTAATTCGAGATGGCTACTCATTTCAATCTGAGAATAACGGTTGTTCTATTTATATGAGAGATATGTTTTATGGTCATGCTCCGCTGGTGAATGGTTTATTCTTAATGAATCTCGAGCGTAATGTTACACATATTCATAGTGTGAATACCAAAAGATGTAAGGTTGATAATGATAGTCCCACATACTTGTGGCACAGCCGCCTTGGTCACATAGGTGTCAAACGCATGAAGAAGCTCCATGCAGATGGACTTTTGGAGTCTCTTGATTACGAATCATTTGACACGTGCGAACCATGCCTCATGGGTAAAATGACCAAGACTCCGTTCTCAGGAACAATGGAGCGAGCAACCAACTTATTGGAAATCATACATACTGATGTGTGCGGTCCAATGAGTGTTGAGGCTCGCGGTGGCTATCGTTATGTTCTCACCCTCACTGATGACTTGAGTAGATATGGGTATGTCTACTTAATGAAACACAAGTCTGAGACCTTTGAAAAGTTCAAGGAATTTCAGAGTGAGGTTGAGAATCAACGTGACAGGAAAATCAAGTTCTTGCGATCAGATCGTGGGGAAGAATACTTGAGTCACGAATTTGGCACACACTTAAGGAAATGTGGAATAGTTTCACAACTCACGCCGCCTAGAACACCTCAGCGTAATGGTGTGTCCGAACGTCGTAATTGCACTCTATTGGATATGATGCGATCTATGATGTCTCTTACCGATTTACCGCTGTCATTTTGGGGCTATGCTTTAGAGACTGCCGCATTCACTTTAAATAGGGCTCCGTCGAAATCCATTGAGATGACACCGTATGAATTATGGTTTGGGAAGAAACCTAAGCTGTCGTTTCTAAAAGTTTGGGGATGCGATGCTTATGTCAAGAAACTTCAACCTGAAAAGCTCGAACCCAAATCGGAAAAATGCGTCTTCATAGGATACCCTAAAGAAACTATTGGGTATACCTTCTACCTCAGATCCGAAGGCAAGATCTTTGTTGGCAAGAATGGATCATTTCTAGAGAAAGAGTTTCTCTCGAAAGAAATAAGTGGGAGGAAAGTAGAACTCGATGAAGTATTACCTCTTGAATCGGTAAGTGGCGCAGCTCAAGAAAATGTTCCTGAGGTGCCTACACCGACTAGAGAGGAAGTTAATGATGATGATCATGAAACTTCAGATCAAGTTGCTACTGAACTTCGTAGGTCCACAAGGACACGTTCCGCACCAGAGTGGTATGGCAACCCTGTCCTGGAAATCATGTTGTTAGACAACAGTGAACCTTCGAACTATGAAGAAGCGATGGCGGGCCCAGATTCCGACAAATGGCTGGAAGCCATGAAATCCGAGATAGGATCCATGTATGAAATCGAAGTATGGACTTTGACTGACTTTCCCGATGATCGGCGAGCCATAGAAAATAAATGGATCTTTAAGAAGAAGACAGACGCGGATGGTAATGTAACCATCTATAAAGCTCGCCTTGTCGCTAAGGGTTATCAACAAGTTCAAGGGGTTGACTACGCTGATACTTTCTCACCCGTAGCGAAGCTGAAGTCCGTCCGAATAATGTTAGCAATTGCCGCATTCTATGATTATGAGATATGGAAAATGGACGTCAAAACGGCATTCCTTAATGGTTTCCTTAAGGAAGAATTGTATATGATGCAGCCAGAAGGTTTTGTCGATCCTAAGAATTCTGACAAGGTGTGCAAGCTCCAACGCTCGATTTATGGGCTGGTGCAAGCATCTCAGAGTTGGAACATTCGTTTTGATGAGATGATCAAAGCGTTTGGGTTTACGCAAAGCCTGCATTTACAAGAAAGTGAGTGGGAGCTCTATAGCATTTCTCATATTGTATGTGGATGACATACTGTTGATGGGAAATGATATAGATTCTTGGAAAGCATAAAGGCCTACTTGAACACGTGTTTTTCAATGAAGGATCTTAGAGAAGCTGCTTACATATTAGGCATCAAGATCTATAGAGATAGATCGAGACGCCTCATTGGTCTTTCACGGAGTATGTACCTTGACAAGAAATTGAAGAAGTTCAATATGGATCAGTCAAAGAAGGGGTTCTTGCTTGTATTGCAAGGTACGAGATTGAGCACGGCTCAATGCCCGACCACGGCAGAAGATAGAGAAAAGATGAGTGTCGTCCCCTATGCCTTAGCCATAGGGTCTATCATGTACGCTATGCTGTCTACCAGACCTGATGTAAACCTTGCCGTAAGTTTGGTAGGAAGGTACCAAAGTAATCCCGGCATGGAACACTGGACAGCGGTCAAGAATATCCTGAAGTACCTGAAGAGGACTAAGGATATGTTTCTCGTTTATGGAGGTGACGAAGAGCTCATCGTAAAGGGTTACGTCGATGCTAGCTTCGACACAGATCTGGATGACTCTAAGTCACAAACCGGATACGTGTATATTTTGAATGGTGGGGCAGTAAGCTGGTGCAGTTGCAAGCAAAGCATTGTGGCGGGATCTACATGTGAAGCGGAGTACATGGCAGCCTCGGAGGCAGCACAAGAGGCAATCTGGGTGAAGGAGTTCATTACCGACCTAGGAGTCATACCCAATGCGTCGGGCCCGATGACTCTCTTCTGTGACAACACTGGAGCTATTGCCCTTGCCAAGGAGCCCAGGTTTCACAGGAAGACCAGGCATATCAAGCGTCGCTTCAACTCCATTCTTGAAAGTGTTCAAAATGGAGACAAAGATATTTGTAAAGTACATACGGACCTGAATGTGGCAGATCCGTTGACTAAACCTCTCCCTAGAGCAAAACATGATCAACACCAGAACTGCATGGGTGTTCGATTCATCACAATGTAACTAGACTATTGACTCTAGTGCAAGTGGGAGACTGTTGGAAATATGCCCTAGAGGCAATAATAAAAGGGTTATTATTATATTTCTTTGTTCATGATAATTATCTATTGTTCGTGCTATAATTGTGTTATCCAGAAATCGTAATACATGTGTGAATACATCCACAACACGTCCCTAGTGAGCCTCTAGTTGACTAGCTCGTTGATCAAAAGATAGTCATGGTTTCCTGACTATGGACATTGGATGTCATTGATAACGGGATCACATCATTAGGAGAATGATGTGATGGACAAGACCCAATCCTAAGCATAGCTCAAAGATCGTGTAGTTCGTTTGCTATAGCTTTTCCGAATGTCAAGTATCATTTCCTTAGACCATGAGATTGTGCAACTCCTGGATACCGTAGGAGTGATTTGGGTGTGCCAAACGTCACAACGTAACTGGGTGACTATAAAGGTACACTACGGGTATCTCCGAAAGTGTCTGTTGGGTTGGCACGAATCGAGACTGGGATTTGTCACTCCGTATGACGGAGAGGTATCTCTGGGCCCACTCGGTAATGCATCATCATAATGAGCTCAATGTGACCAAGTGGTTGATCACGGGATCATGCATTACGGTACGAGTAAAGTGACTTGCCGGTAACGAGATTGAAAGAGGTATTGGGATACCGACGATCGAGTCTCGGGCAAGTAACATACCGATTGACAAAGGAATTGTATACGGGATTGATTGAATCCTCAATATCGTGGTTCATCCGATGAGATCATCGAGGAGCATGTGGGAGCCAACATGGGTATCCAGATCCCGTTGTTGGTTATTGACCAGAGAGTCGTCTCGGTCATGTATGCGTGTCTCCCGAACCCGTAGGGTCTACACACTTAAGGTTCGGTGATGCTAGGGTTGTTGAGATATTAGTATACGGTAACCCGAAAGTTGTTCGGAGTCCCGGATGAGATTCCGGATGTCACGAGGAGTTTCGGAATGGTCCGGAGGTGAAGATTTATATATAGGAAGTTAAGTTTCGGCCATCGGGAAAAGTTTCGGGGGTAATCGGTATTGTACCGGGACCACCGGAAGGGTCCCGGGGGTCCACCGGGTGGGGCCACCTATCCCGGAGGGCCCCATGGGCTGAAGTGGGAGGGGAACCAGCCCCTAGTGGGCTGGTGTGCCCCCCCATGGGCCTCCCCTGCGCCTAGGGTTGGAAACCCTAGGGGTGGGGGCGCCCCACTTGGCTTGGGGGGCACTCCACCCCCCTTGCCGCCGCCCCCCTTGGAGATTGCATCTCCTAGGGCCGGCGCCCCCCCTAGGGGTCCTATATATAGTGGGGGAGGGAGGGCAGCACCCTAGCCCCTGGCGCCTCCCTCTCCCTCCCGTGACACTCTCCCTCTCGTGAGCTTGGCGAAGCCCTGCCGAGATCACCGTTGCTTCCACCACCACGCATTCGTGCTGATGGATCTTCATCACTCTCCTTCCCCCTTGCTGGATCAAGTTGGAGGAGACGTCTTCCCAACCGTATGTGTGTTGAACGCGGAGGTGCCGTCCGTTCGGTGCTAGGTCATCGGTGATTTGGATCACGACGAGTACGACTCCATCAACCCCGTTCTCTTGAACGCTTCCGCGCATGATCTACAAGGGTATGTAGATGCACTCCCACTCCCTCATTGCTAGATGACTCCATAGATTGATCTTGGTGATGCGTAGAAAATTTTAAAATTCTGCTACGTTCCAATAACTGACTAGGCCATGGACTTCGTGTGAGATGTCTACATGCACCATCACCATCTTGTCAACCTTGGAGAACCTAACAGAGTGGTCTTTCCACTCATAAACATGATGATGAAGATAGGCCGCATCAGATTTGTTGGGAAGCTTTACAAGAACCACACCCTTCGTAATCAAAGGCACAACCAGGAAATTGCTTGTGGTCAAGTACAGCCTCGAGAACACGCCTGACAACAATGCTACAGGAAAACACTAGTTCAGGACACGTGGCGACAAGGACACAACAGCTGGATAGTTCAGCAGTAGAACTCATCATCAGGTCTTCCAGTTCACACGGCATGACTTTGAGAACTTCATCTCCACCGCGGACCTGGTTCTAATTCAAACAGAAACCATATTTTATTACTACCTCCGTTCAGAAATATAAGATGATTTTCGATATTATACTCCATATATGACTACATATACGCACAGAAATGAGTGAACAAAGACACTAGAACATGTCTTCAAAGGCATGAGAGCAGAGGGATTACATGCAATATCCATAACACAAGTTACTGAGGCAAATATACCCTCTTAAAAGGTAGCATTGATGTTCATAAAGTACTCCCTCCGTCCCAAAATTCTTGTCTTAGATTTGTCTAGATACGGATGTATCAAGTCACATTTTAGTATTAGATACATCCGTATCTAGACAAATATAAGACAAGAAATTTGGGACAGAGGGAGTAGTTGAAAGTAATCTATAAGAAATCAGTGTCAACCTCTCGCATGTTTTGGTCAAAAGAGGAATTTAGAACCGTCATTTGGCACACAAAAATCACATGCAAGATCACCCAGAAAGTTGTACTACTAGTACTAGTACTGCGTGTTAGATGAAAAAACACGATCAAGATCGAGAAAAAGATCGTCAAGAAGAGATATTACCTGGACTTGCTTAATGAGGGATCCCGGAGAGGGGGGCTTGGACAGGGCGATGGCTTTGAGCTTGTCTGCGGTAGTCTCGGCGGGGTTGCGCTTCTTCGTACCATGAGCCTCGACGGTTTTGGCCGGAGCCATAGACATCACTTCGGCCGGTGCTCCAGCGTCCATCAAGAAACTGTCAAATAGAAATAAAAGAAAAGAAACCATAATCACAAACCCAAAAGAAGAAAAGAGAGGGAGTTATAGGATCAGTCTCGGGGTTGCAAGACCGGGCCTTGGCCAGAATCAACACCATTGATGCGCTCACCTTTCCTTCTTTGGGAGAGAAGAACAATGGCAGAAGCAGGTCGGGGTTTTCTTGAAGAAATGAGGAACAAGATGAGGCAGAAGCGAGGGTTGGGTAGAGAGGAAGCTGAGAGAGAAGAGTGAAATGATGGTTGCTTCGTCCGTCCAACTTACTGCTGGAAAGGAGGGGGTTTTGTGATTTGACGGCTCATTGGGCATTACTGCGGCGCTTCGATCGGGGTAGTCTACCGTCACTCTACTACGGAGTAATTTAGTGCATGGCTGGTGGACCCCGATGCTGGCTGTCCCACACGTCGGCGAAAGTGAGTAATTTAGTGCATGGCTGGAGGAGGATCCGCACGGTAGAGCGTGTCCACTGTTTTTCAGAAGAAAAAAATGATTAACAGCAAGCGTTTCCACTCTTACGACGGAGGAGTGCGAAACACGGCAGCCACTTGAACATACACAGTGCTCCTACTACTAGGCATGTGCAGTGGTTCATACGTCAGTACTACACAATCTTGTTGCTAGTGTAGTAAGATATGACGATAACAAATGATGTTGTGCGCATGTCAACTACTCCTATATGTAACATAGTACCGCTTTTTCGACTGTCCGGTCGAGAATGAACGGTGAGATCAATGTTAACAGAACTAGGTCCACAGCGCACGGAGAGTACGGTGCTACAGTACTCCACGAAACATGAACCATATGAAGCACGAATAGTGTTAGGCAGGGTGTATGAAGGGTGCACGGGATGGGAGCAAAAGTTCCCTTCTCGACCCACTTTTGGGTGTTTGGCAGAGTGCATGAAGGGTGCATGAGTCCACACTAGTAGGTTGACAAAAATACACGAAGAGGAAACAACTATATTGAGATGAGAATGCAACCAAACACACCCACACGCTTTGTGCTACAGTGACTGATCTGCACCGTCTGAGTTTGATCCAACGGTCATGTTGCGCCGAGACATGGACATGCCCATGCAGAGGGCGCCTAAACACCACCGAAGTCCCTCTGCTTCTCGAGGCGCACTGACGTTGGTGATGCAGGGTGCAACCGCGCAGAGCCCGCTCCCGGTCGACGGGAGCCAGCTCGTCAAGGGTCAGCGCACGAATGGATTCCGGTGACGGAGCCCTGAAAGGATTCGCCCGGCAACGGCGACGGCAGCCCGCAACCCCTCCTTGTCCAGCTCAGCCCCCACCATCGCGCGGAGACGGCTCAGCTCCTCGGAGATATAGGTGAAGAAGGAGACCAGGTCAGGAAGCCGCAGCTCGTTGAAGTCGACCGGGTGGTCGAACGGGTTTAGCCCGACGGCCGGCATCGTCGCGCTGGCACGATGGTAGGCATCGCGCAGCCGCAACACGTGCGTGGCAACTTGGTTCACCAAGTGGCTGAGGCGATCCTGGACCTCGTCACGATCGGCCCGCTCGCGCTCCAGCCGGCTCCCCTGACGGCCTATCGTATCTCCCGCTTTCTGCAGCAACACCGCCGACGCCTCGAGCATCTTTGTGGTGGACGCCTGCCGCTTTTGAAGCTCCGTGAACTCCCGCACATAACGGAGGAGCATGGCACTCCTCTCCTCCTTGAGCTCACGGAGCTCCACGTCCTTGGCCCTGAGCTCCGCATCCTTGGCATGGAGCTCCTGTGTCAGGAGCCTCACCTCGGACTCCGTGATCTGCTGCGCCGCCATGGCACCAGGTAGAAGCAATGGGGAGAGGAAGCAAAGGGGGCGAAACGGCTGAAAGGCAATGCAATCTACGGGAAGGCGGAGGGAGCGGGGAATCTTTTGGTTTTCACCACGGTAAAACACCAGTCGACGACTTCTCACATCAGGGAGCAGTGGGTACAGGCGGAGTCATCGTGACTAATTGCTGCGCCTGCTCCGTCAATCAAAAAATTAAAAATCCTGCCGCGCCTGCTCCCGTCAATCAAAAAATTAAAAATCCTGCCGCACCCAAACACCAGAGCAACGCCGCGGTGGATATTTAAATTTACCTGCCGGCAAGTAGATAAAAAAAGGGGTGAAAAAACAAATGTGGCGGCGGCCTAGCTAATCGGTCGAACTAGCCCAACTAGCTAGCCACCGTGCTTCACTGATGTACTCGGCGGGAAAGGTGGTCTTTCGTGATTTGACGACTCATTTACTTGCTTCGGCGCTACGACCGAGGAGGACCCAGAAAACGCGCGGTAGGGCGTCCCACGTCAGGAAGAATATATGCGTGCACCACCCGGGAGGACCCCGAAACCGCGCGGTAGGGTGTGCCACGTCTCGGACGGAGGAAAAATGTGCGTGTAAAAATATACTGTATCAGACATAGTACCTATGGTTCGACCTCGGGACCCAGCCAGTCGGTGAAAACACCCCACTAGCCACACAGCTTCATCATGCAAACATGGCACGGAGGATAGATGTGGTTAGCTCCGTCTCGACCAGCCACAACGTCTCTTGTTCTAGGCGATTCTTCTATTTTCCAAGTTTTTTAGTTGTAATAACACCACGGCAAGCTAGCGCCGCTCTTCGTGTGTGCCCGTGCAAAGGTTAGACGATGGAGAGAAGAGAGATTGAGATCGCAGACCTGGGACCCACCAGTAAGTGAGATAACGGTCATGCACGTGTTGACGAGGCACTCCCTCTACTCTACTCAAAAGTACTGTATATAAAATCAAGTTATGGGACAAAGCCAACACATTCGTTTTTTCAGGCTATCGACTTACGCTTTGTAGTCCAGGTTGCCAGTTCGAATCTCGTCTTTCAGATTTGTTAGTTTTAGGTCCAAATTTGATTAATGACAAGTGGGACCCCCGTGTGTTGTTCCGATATTTCAGTGTAGGATGGTTTTTTGAACAAACACTTTGCGCGGTTAGACAAGTAACGGCACGAGTTACACGTTTTTTGCAAGTTTACGAACAAAAATGACAGCGGCATAGAATATCACATCCACCCCGCAGCTTAGATACTATGGTGATACGAGTTTTTACACCGTTGGAAGTGGGATCCAATGGCTTGGGAGTAGTCTTTGTAATTATGCGCAATTTCCAAACTCTCCAAAGGTTTTTTTGAAATAAAACATTCAGGCCTCGTGTGTGCCGCTGCATCTTCGATCCAACGGCTCCCGTCATATTAGGTGCTCCCCGTAGCTTAATTACCCGCTACGGTGATTGGAGTAGTTGTGGGCCGAATGCTACGAAAATATAATCTAAACCGACCGGAATAAATGCCTACACAAATTAATCCAAGGTTGGAGTGCCCCTCGCAATGTAAATAGCTCCGGCTTTGCGAGGGATGGAGAGGTAGTAGCTTCAACGCGTGGAAGATACGGTGTGAGAAAGCGAGGTCAATCGAGAGACATATAGATAGAGAGTCAAGGTGAGTGTGGTCCGACATTCATTGAACAAATATATATGCTCTAGAGATATTGTCCGATTGAGCTTTTTGGCAAGGGTGAGGGCTGTAAGATAGAGCTTGAGAGATGATCTAGTCATAGACGTGTAGATATATTTTTTGCGTGGGAGGAAGCAAGGTCAACCGATCACATAGGGTCGCCGTGCGATCGAAAGAGTGAGATGGGTTGGAGAGAGTGACCTAGATAGACGATGTGTGTGAGAGAGTATACAATGTGAATAGGTCAAATTGGGATCAAACATGGTGATATATCTTTTTTGTCCGAGAAAGAGCGAGGTCAATTGAGACATACGGAGAGAGAGAGAGAGAGAGATTGAGTGAGTGTGGCCAACCATGAGGTCGAAAGAGTGGTGGCGGCTTGGATGGACTGACCTAGATAGACAATCTGCGTGAGAGAGTATAGAGTGTGTCGATCGAGGCCCGAACAGGGAGATATATCATTTGTGTGTGAAAGAAAACGAGGTTAAACGATACTCAGATAAAGAGAGCGAGATTGAGGCGAGTGTGGCCCGCCGTGCGGAAGAAAGAGTGAGACAGTCTCGAGGGAGTGACCTAGATATACAACGTGCGTGTGTGCATGCACGAGAGGTTGGGGGGCTAGATAGGCAATGCATGTATTTAGCGCGAGAGGGTGAGAGGGAGAGGGGGAGAGAGAGAGCTCGGCATGGGGTGCAATGGCGGGTGTGTGAGGTAAATACATTTGGTAACAGAGTGGAAAAAGGGGTTGTGTAGTTGAGAGACTTAGAGATCGAAACATGGAGAGAAAGAATGAACGTGTGTTGGAAACCGATAGCTTCCTAAGGTGGTTAGGAGAGGAAGATTGACCGATACAGGAAGTATGTAGCGTTTGTGGGGGGGGCTAAAAACAACATTTGAATGTACATAGTACGAGACTTAATATCGATGTTTCAATTCGGTGTACATTGTAAGATTTGAACCGAGGACAGGCATACGGGTAATTATTTCGAATTCGTGCCATACTAAGTTTCGAAAAGTTGACATTGACTCAGTTTGTTGTGCTATTTTGTAGGTCATATGTTTGAATCCATCCAAAAGTTTTCTCACTACCATGGTGTTCATCATATACATATGCATTTGTATTAAAAAAAAAAGTAGCGTGGATACAGTGAAATGCGAAATCCATGTTAGAATTGGAGATCGCTACGTGACACACACTCTAATTCAAATAACTAACTACGTGACACACACTCTAATTCAAATAACTAATTATGTGAGACACACTCTAATCCACGTTAGCGTGGGTACCGTTTTGATTTTTTTTTCAAATAACTCCTCATTAATTAATTTATAGTACTCCCTCTATTCACTTTTATAAGACCTTGAAGACATTTCAGACAATGTGCAAAACAGTTCATTTTAAGTTGTTTGAAACGACTTACAAAAGTGAACGGATGGAGTATCTCGTTTCGAATGACTAATTATTGCAAGGAAAACACGGGCATGGTAATACATACAGATTCATTTGCAAATGAAATAAGATTTTTGCATTCTCAAATGTAGGCGCACCAGGCAAACCAGGGTCGTGTCGGTGTGGATGCTGCTTCGGTGACTTAAAGGCAACTGCCTCTTGGTCACTGACATGTGGGCCAGCCACCTGTTGGGCCCATATGTCATGGACACAAAGGCAGGTGCCTTAAGGCACCGAAGCATAGTCCTGTCGGGATGGTCGCGTGTGTCAGACGGACGCGTAGCACCCAGCCACCCAGCCCCCTCCCCCCCAAAAAAAGGACGACAACAATATAAGTTCGCGCTACCACATTTCGGATTGAAATATCTGGCGGCCCCAATTCCAGCCCTGCAAAATCTCTCTTCTCTGCCGTCCCCTTTCGCGCCCAGATTTCTCAAATCCCTAATTCGCCGCCAACCCTCGAACCGCCCCTCGTCTCGTCTCTTTCCCCACCGTTCCCCACCTCTGTGCTAGACGACGACGACGAAGACGACGGTCGCGCTTCACCACCGCACCGGAGCTACCTCATCTACGCCCTCGTCCACTGCACCGGGTGGTCCACCGACAACGTCAGCCGCCGCAACCGACGTGCCTCACAAACACCGAGTTCCACCGCATCAAGTGCGCTTCACCGACTCCGTCTCCCAGCTCACTGGGTCTACTTCACCGAGCACATCGTCGCACCTCCGCCCCCGAGGCTGTTGGGGCTTCACCAACGGTCTCGTCCACCGCATCGTAGCGCTCCGCTGCCACTCAATATCTGCATCCGTGCGTGGCCAGCCAACGCCAGCGCATCACCCTCAACGGCTCTAAAGTGACCCGCACTCTAGCTAGGTGAGCATGCCCAAACACCGGCCCGAACTTGGTATCCACACATCACTCCCATGTGCACTGTTCCAACGATGTTTGGATATCCTTTCACTGCTCTCTTAGCTTACATGCCTATGAAACTCTGACCTTAACTCTTATTTCTTCTGGAGATATCATCTGAAACAAGCAAATCCATATTTTAGCGAAGCATGACGGCGCTACGGTATGGTACACATCTTGCACACCCATATAACCTTGTAAGTATCTGTCCTCCGGTACAACATCAAGGTCGATTCCTCTTATTTGATCAACCATTCACCGTGTCAAAAATGCAGAGGGGGATGCAAGGAGCACAAGGCCTGCACATCCAAGCAAGTGGTAACATGGACTTGTACATGGAACATCCCAAGCGCAAGCAGAGCTGCAGTGAGCCTGTACAACGAGCTAGCGTAAGTCCCTGCATTTCATTTAATTCGTACTGGCATTCGTGTATGATTTGTGCGCAGTGGCTGATCCACGAATTCAAGTTACCAGGGGCGAACATTTAACTTAAAAAATACAAGGCACTTGCACTCTGGAAAATCAACATAACTTGAGAAATGTGAAGCTACATGCACTTTGAAAACCAGCTAATGATCCAAAGTAGTTCAGATTATAAACACTAAATGATGCAAGCACCATAAAACACAAAATGCAACATGGTGTACAAGGACTACAAACATGTTCTGTACCTGCTTGAATTATTCGTTCTCTGGCTGAAAATATCAAAGTGTAATTGCACGTATAACCAGTACGCAAACTGCATATCAATATATCTATCCTGCATAAGTATGACAATAGTTTCAAACAATAGATTAGAAAAGTATTTATGCTATGTTGTCATGATACGGGGACTTTCTGGTAGATGGCCTCGACGTTTCCTCAAGCTATGAAAATGCACTATAATTTGCTTGTCATCAATGCCTGCAAATCTCTGTCTCTCTCAACATAGTAGATCATCATTAGACACTAAATCCTTCAATGAGCTTGCAAAATGCTTGCATTAGATCCCTCATTAGACACTATATGTTCATCACCAGGAGCATGTAAAATGTTTGCATCAAATCCTTCATTAGCAGTCTATTCATTAGACACTTCAGGCTCAAGAACAACATGAGCTTGTATGTTTGCACCGGAAACTTGATTAGATACATCAGATTCAGTCAGTTCAGTATTGATTGGGGGAGTTATAAAATAAGTAGAAATTGGTTTCATTTTCTCATATATTCCCTACATACAAGCAGTTTTACAACACCGTCAGGTTTAACTATTGGCCAGAAATTGAAGAGTTGAATTAGATATAATCAGGGATGTGATGTACCTGCTCGTTGCGCATGCTACTCTTGCAAGCTGCGACTGTCCGTTTGCGCAAGTTCGATGCCATGCCCGTGCTGCCGCTGCTACCTCCCACGTAGGCTACACCCAGGGTTGGATCTTCATCTTCTTGTCCTTCCGTTCGCTTGAAGCCCGGCGACCGCCCTCCAATGAGGGCGCGAGGAAGTGCTGTGTCGGTCTATCCAGCGGCGGCTAGGTTAGGAGCGAACCAGACTGGAGGCTGGAGCGAATGAATTGGGATTTTTCCTGGTGTCGATCGATATGGGAGGCGCTCGTTTGGGCCGCGAGCCTGCTATAGGGCCTGCCTTGCACTTATGTTATTGGCCCATCCAAATTGAAACATTTTTCTTCATTTTTTACATTGCCTGCTCGTGCGTTGGGATGAACAAAACTAGCGTGGGCCAACCTGGACGACTCAAACTAGGTGCACACTTTCCAGCCACCTGAGGCGGCCTCCCATACCAGCCCCTATGGTGGCGTCGCCCCTTTTTGCGTGTATGATTGGATAGTGAAAAATATTCCAGTGGCGCTTTTGATTTATCGACAGAACGGTTGAATTGCTTGTTTCTATGAACTGAGTTCGCCAATAATGTGAAGGATTCCAGTCTTTTCATCCTATTGTAGATTGCTTGGATCTCAATATGCCAAAAGTAATCGCATGAAATATACAATAAAAGCCAGTGTGATGTGTTTGGCTACAACTAGTCTGACTACACGTCCTCATATAACATATCAAGGACGCACCATCTTACCAGATTAACCATTCGACTTACCCATGCTGTGTGGGAAGAAAGAAGTATTGGGACTGCGTATCCAAGCAATTGATGCCATGGACTCCTTCGTACAACCTTGTAAGCGAAAAGGAAGTTGCAGTGTACTTGTACAAAGAACTAGCGTAAGTTCAGTTACCTGCTTCTCGGAATTTTAGTTAGCCACTTATTGCAAAATTGTTCAATTACGTTGCTTGGCTTAATTTAGTTTGCTACTGATTACATAATGGCATAGCCTGTTAATCATATTGTAGACTGCGCCTATCTATGTGTTTGATACTTACTGTTAAGAATTACCTGTTTGCCTTAACTTAAATATCTACTTGTTTGTTTAACTGCTTTGCTGCTGCAACAACGGGTTACAATGATGTTAATAACTACTTTTCAGCATCCAATTGAAACTCTTTAATTCCTTGTTTGTTTAGCTGGTTTGCTGTTATAACTCCTAGTTGAGATGTTTTGCTAACTTCAACTTTTCTGAATCCAATCGGAACTTTAATGGCAAAACAGGTTAGCCCAAGATCAAAGAGCGAGGTCCCCATGGACGTTGCATCATCCCACAGCAGTGGCACCGGACCAATCGTGCATTATGAATTGCCAACTGCTGATGCTCTAGAGGCTAAACTAGTGGTAGAAAGAGATTCTACTTCTGCACTTAAAGATGAAGTTGACATGTTGAGGAAGCAAACAGCACAATCAAAAGCAGTACTCAAGACAACCATTAAATATTTGGTGGATTTCAAAACGAAGCAAGCTGAGACTGACCAGATTATTAAGGTCCTGAAGGAAAAAAGGAAATTAAATTCCTACTTGGTAAATCATAGGTGAAATGTTCTTTCCATAGTTGAATAACCTTTGTGTTGTCTGTTCATGTAATCAATCAAACCATTTGTTTTAGAGATCATGTAATAATTTTTTTCTTTTGTTTTTTTGTTTGTAATTTTATTTGAGCACAAGTCTATATTAATTGATAAGACTCGGAGACATTTCATTTGGATTGTTGTGCCAGACCTACAAATATGCCAATCGGGCTGAATGTGCATTCAGCAATAGTAGTATAGATGGACCATAAGTGGCACGCATCGGAAAGGGCCAAGATGCTGGCTAAAAAAAGGATGTTGTTGTAGCCAAAAAAAGTACAGCGGCCTGGCTTATGTATGTTAGTTGATATTATTGATCCATATACTCTATAAGTGTTTATATGTCTGTTAGTTCCATACATTCTTGGTTGATTGACTCGGTATTTGAATCTTGATACATCGCTTGTGTACATATCTAAATGGGAGTACACATTATGCTGCGTGTGACATTTGAGTTGGACATGAAGTGTTCCAAATATTCGAATTCACCTTAAACTGGATTCTAGTTTCTGAATTTGAGTATCGGCATTCGTAAACCATATTCATATATCACAGTGGAATACATCTTTGTCGTCCTTTTGAAGATATATAAAAACACATAGAATGATTTATAAAGATTCATATAGGAATACAAAATGGATTCGAATTTAGTTGCCAGGGTAAACATGGATGCTTATTGTCCCAAAATTCGAAAGAAACAGCAAAATGTCCACTCCCACATCGGCTGCCCGAAGCCAAGTGTTTGGGAGATGGAAATTACTGTCTACCCATTACACGGACAACCATCGGCCCGATTTCCACTGCTCTAAATAGGGGTAGGTTAGTAACTTCAATTAGACGTGACACGACCGCCTCTGAGCCCATTCCGACATGGTGGGCGTCAAACATGGGCAGCAAAACTCATTTGATTCAAGCTCGTCCGAAAGACCTCTGTTTCTCCCTCCATTCCCCATTCATACACGGTGGGCGGCAAAACACCCTCTCCTCGTCCGAAATAGATGTAGGCTAATATTTTAAATAGGGGCAGATGTGTAACTTCCATCAGATGTGACACAACCGCCCTACCTGTCAGTCACGTTCATACACCGTGGGCGCCAACCGTGGGTGGAAAAACACCCTCTCCTCGTCCGAAATAGTTACCGGCAAATATTTGGGAGATGTGATATTACCGTCCTATCCCCAACCGACGAGACATACAAATTTGAAACGTGGGATAAGTTCGTAACTTTCCCATATTTCAGACAGGTGCGTCCCAAAAACATGATTCCCCGTACCTCTCCCTCCATTTTCCCATTCATACACCGTCCGCGCTAGAACACCCCATTCCCACACCAGCCTCCATCCGCCACCCCATCCATCGCCGCCGTCCTCCACCACATCCATCGCCACCGTCCTCCACCATGCCGGAGCGCCTACCAAGACCGCGTCGTCCACTGCTAGAGATGGATGTTTCTCATCCACGGCGATGGACCAATAGCCTTGCATCGCGTCCTCTCGCTTCATCGGCGTCGTCGTCCTCTTTGCCGGGGCCGCTCACACGACCTTCTCTTCCACCGCAACGGGACTTATCCCCTGATGCACCCGTCTACCGTCGCAGATCTGCTTCAACGCCACCGACAGCCATCGCACCCCCGATGCCTACACAGCGCCGCAAGAGAGGTGGTACTTCATATCTCCTCAACTTTTTGATCTCAACCAGAAAATAGATCTTAACTTGGTTACTCTACTTTCTTTTCAGCTCTTAGAATTTAGTTCTTAGTTCGAAGCAAACAATGGATGCTAAATATCATTTCTCCGGTTTGCAGCTTCAAATCTGCCATGGCACAGCCATAATGCGGTTTAATTGATCATGCTTAGGGTTTAATTGGTCATGTTGGTTCCGTGGTGGTTTCTTTAATAGAAATCAGAGGGGAAACCCTCTTTTGCTAAAAAAATATATGCTTAGAGTTTCCCCCTTTTATGATCACTATACGATCAGAATACATGCTTCATGTCATAATAACACTGCTCCACCCATCAAGCTAAACAAGTATAGTTGTTCAAATACGAATCTGATATTATTAAAACAGAGTTGTTTAATTGGTCAGCTAAATGTTCCTAAATTAGTTTCGAAAATGCATGTTCGCCACTCGGGTGTGTATCTTTGTGTGTGGTATGGTCAGCACGGTTGGGGAGGTGAACTTTGCATATGCAGGGGTTTATAGGGAGACACTCTCCGAGTTGAAACCGCAATGCATTCCATAGATAATCTGACTACTTTTATGTTTTCATGAATCTCAGATTCTGAACAGCATCATAATGATTATGAGCTTGCGCGCATGAAAAGAATAAAGCAGAACAATTCCATGGCTATCAAACTTGGCATTAAGGGACTGAAATCAAGTCTGGATGCAATGCAATGCAAACACTCTCCACCTACAGATTCATGCTCAGAATATGATCCTAATAGTGATTCTGAGCTAGAGGGAGACATAAGTCAATGTAGCTCCCTAGTGGAGGAGTCAGAGGAAGATTCCCTATCTTATTCACCTATCAAGGTACTTGCTCTAACTTTCCAAGGTTACATTGCTCGCACATATATTGCAACTGATTATTTGCATTGCTTCTACTTTGTTGAACTGCCATTAGCTTAGTTTACACATCGTGTATGTGAATATGCCCTGCCTATCCATTTTCAGTACATATTCCATCTGTCAACATACCATATTTATCCATTCAAATGTTGTTCTTATGTATCAGACGTTCAAAAGGAAGAGGGCGATTGCTGATCGTGGAGGAGCACAAGCAAAGTATTTGGAAAAGGTAGTGGCACCTGATAAATCAAATAGCCCATTAGGTGTAGTTGCAATATCACCTGACCCACAAAATACCCCAACTCTAGCAGACTCTAGCCCTACTACACTGGTCATTTCTGATGCCCCAACTCAGCAGACCCCAACTGCAGCAAATAGTATGATTATGCCAGTTGACATAGCACCAACTGTACGACGCAAAAACCCCATTCCAGCAAAGAGTACACCAAATCCAGTTGCCAAATCCCTTTTCAAACTAGAGAGAGACCCAATTGCAGCAAATAGGACCCCTGTTCCATTTCTTCCCAGTTTAGAAGACGAAGCTTATGTTGTTGTCAGGAACTTTGTGCGCATCTTTCCTTCATGGAAAGATTATACCGCAGACACAGAACAATTTACAGTCTTCCTCCGCAACTTACGCGTAAGTAATGTACTAATGTTATTCATGGTCATTAATGCATATGTTTCTGCTAAAAGAAGACACAAGATTTCATTCTTTCAAATAGGCGAGGCACAAACTGGATTGTGATGACGAGCAAGGGTTGGTTACGCTTTACAAGCACTCGTTGATGAAGTATCGTTCCTACCTGAGGCAAGCGCACTTCGATGGCAAGCCTCTGAATGAAATTTCTGTAAAGTCTCCGGTGCTACATTTATCCGATGGTGACTGGAATAATCTTGTTACACATTGGTCTCGGCTGCAGTGTAAGGTACTGTCTATGATATCACATCACAATTTGAACTACATTTCTACATTTGCCTTAATGTCTCACTTGTACAAAAACTGTTAGCAGAAGAACATTTGTTCTCAAGGGACCACAGAATCTCACAACTATACTGCACACTGCATTGCTCTTGTGAGTACCTGTTGCCCTGTATGACCATACTTACTTTCATAGCTGTTTGATTATGTAGCATCACTGCACATGTTAGCCTCGTAATCGTCCATTTGGTGGACATTATAAGATCCGTATGGACTCTTACATAAATTTAGAATCAACCCAATGCTTTTGAAGAGGTTTAGCTCTGCAGTCCTCTTGTAAGGACTGAACGTGGTCTATCACTGTACTTACATTAACAGCTACTCCCTCCGTCCCATAATATAAGAACGTTTTGTATAGTACACCAGTGTTCAAAACACTCTTGTATTATGGGAAGAGGGATTGGTTCATTTTGTAGCATTCTGCATCTTATCTCCCTCGCCCACCATTTACTAAAAAAGATCAGATCTATATTTAATCTTACCAACAAGTAGAATACACAAACAATGTCAGTGCAGAAGTGTAGCCCATTGCTCTTGTCAGTACATTTTGTCCTGTAACGCTTGTACTTCCATGGATTGGTAGTTGATTATGTAGCATCAATCTGCATCTTATCTTCATTATCCTCTATCCCTTCCAGTATTATCATATCTATAATTACTCTCTACAAAATTTAGAGTACAGGCAATGCTTATGAAGAAGATTTTGTGCTGAAATTCTTGAGTTATCCTTCCCTTGCCATGGAGAAGGGCATTATAAAGCCGGTGTTAACTGTTAATGTAAGTCAGTCCTTCTAAAGCCTTTATCCTCAACTATTGTTTAATTTGCTCATACTCCCTATCGTTTACTGCTGTTTAGTTTGTTGTTTCTACCAAAATGCATGTTCGTAAGAACCGTAAGTTCTAAGTTTTACTTGTAAAACCAAATTCCTTATTCATACCATGCACATTACTTAATACTCCCTGTATGTATGCTTGTTTTTGTGGATCTATAATTCAGTGTGTGGTGAAGCAGCCCATGTTTGCACCTTGTCATCTCCTGTTTTATCCTACTGATGTGGCTGATGATATGAACAACATGCCACGCACATTATCCAAAATAGATACAATCATTTTCTTTGCCCTTCATCTATGCTTGTTATGTTGACATGGTAATCCAGTAGTGTGGTGAAGCTCCCCGCATTATGAACAATGCCAAATTATGCTATTGATATTTTGAACATACTCTTTATTTTCTAATTTGAAATTGGATAGAATTGACAAACAGTTATCATCTTTGTTTATACACGTGCAAAACCTGTCATCTCTCTGCTTTGTTTCAGGGTGATATGCCTGATGGCATGCACAAGTCTGCTGAAGGCTGTGAGACAAACCCAACATATATTGCAGCAAAGAAGGCAAAACATCTTGAAGATAGCGAGACAACCCCAAAGTCTTGTCTTGATGCAGTGTTCAAGTTACTTGAGACTAACAGTCAGACAAGCTCACAGAATTCGTTGTCTGAATCAGTTCGACTTCTTCAGTCCCAAGTTCTAGCAGAAAGGCATTCTGCAACTCAACTTCGACTTGAAGTCCTATCTCTAAGAAAGATTGCGGAGAACACCAATGAGAACCTCATCGCTAAACAGCTACACCTGGAAGCTATGACCGACATGCTAGGCCGGTCTCACAGCCTTGCTCAGCAGCTTGCGCAGCAGTTCCCCCGCAAGGCTAACCTTTCTTGAACTGTCTTGGAAGTGGTCTCGGTTCAGTATTATTTTGTTACGCTGCAATGGTGCCCAGTTTTTGTAATCTGCTTCTTCGTTGCGCTTTATGATCACTGGTGGCGAACTTTGATGCCCAGTGGATGTAATATACCTTAAATCCTTTATTGTGTAGTGTAGGTTTATTTTTAGTTACTATGCCGTAATTTCTTTATTGTATAGAGTAGGTTTGTTCTTAATTCCTACTAGTTACGCAGCAGCCCGAAATGAACCCCGGCCCATGATTGTGCGAATCAAATCACGGGCTTTTAACAGGCCAAAATTGTCTGGGTCCTTGTTTGGCCCAATCAGATATCGGCTGCGAGCAGGCCGGATGCAAACCGGGCCGTAGTTAGGCCCAACTATATGACGGGCTTTTAACAGGCCCAAATTAATATAGGGCTGAAATGTTAAACAGGCCCTTAATAGGCCAAAACTAATATCAGGCCGAATTACTAAGTGGGACATTAGCAAGTGGGCCCAAAAGCATAGTGTCTAGTTGACGGGCCGAATCTGATATGGGCCATAATTGAGCCAAAGCCTCTTAAAGGGCCAGACCTGATCTGGGCCGTAATTTGGCCCAGAACGTGGTAGGCTTTTAATGGGCCGGATCTCATATGGGCCACTATTAGGCCCGGAGCGTGGCAGGCCATTAATGGACCGGATCAAATATGGGCCGGCATTTGGCCCAAAACATGGCAGCCAGTTAATGGGCCGGCCTACTAGGGTCCTCAAAATCTTGTGGGCCTACAGCTAGGCCGGCCCATTAATGTCGGTGAAATCTCGTGGGCCTTTAGCTGGGCCAGCCCATTATGACCCGCAAGAATCTTGTGGGCCTTTACCTGGGCCAGCCCATTATGGCACACAAAAATCTTGTGGGCCTTTACCTGGGCCGGCCCATTATGGCACACAAAAATCTTGTGGGCCTTTACCTGGGCTGGCCCATTATGGCCCGCAAAATCTTGTGGGCCTTTAGCTGGGCAGCCCATTATGGTCTGCAAAATCTCGTGGGCCTTTAGCTGGGCCGGCCCATTATGGTCCGCAAAATCTTGTGGGCCTTTAGTTGGGCCGGCCCATTTAAACTTGTTGGGCCATGCCACATGTCGACGTATCATAGGCGCCTTCTGTCCAGTGAGTGAATGACATCTGTCCCGATGATGAGCCGACACGTGTTTCCTCTAGCCAATGATGATTTTACACGTGGAAAATCCCCATTGGTCGGGGTTGTTAATGGGTTATCGGATCCAAAACCCGACCCGATAGCTTAATGGTGTTCCGTTATGGTGGATGCCACGTGTCAGTCACCCTTGACGAAAGCACTTCTGTGACGCGCGATTTATCATCATGGAAGTGGACACTTCCATGATGATAATTTCGGTAATGTCATGGAACACTTCTACGACAGCACAGGTATGACTATCTTGATTCTGTCATAAATTTTTCATGGATGTACATGCATGACAAAAAAAGCGACCTACTGTGACAAACACGTATCATCATGGAAGTGTATTTTTTGTAGTGGTAGTATCGATGGATTGCGCCATGGAGCAAAACTTGAAATTAAAAAAAAGGTGGTACATATAGAGAGCGCTCGTCGCCAAATTACAAATATAGTACTATTGAAAGGCTAGTCACAATAATGGTGTCCAGCACAACCCACCCCTCAAATAAAAGTAAGAGGGTGCTTGGATACGTTTTAGTCCCATGACTAAAAGTAGTGGGACTAAAACATGCTAGCCTCACCCATGCTTGGATCCAAATACTAAAAAGGCTAAAATCAAGTTAATGAGCATTTATTATCCTCCAAACCCTCCAATCCAGAACTCGCATGTGTTAAAGGAGAGGAGTTAAATGAGTAGAGAGAGGACTAATACACATTTTAGTAGGGGTACCCCTGACTAAAAAAATTTAGTCTCAAGACTAGTTTTAGCCCCTCTTTAGTCAGGGGTGCTTGGAACTTTAGCCTCTTAAAGAGACTATTTTAGTCAGACTAAAATAAGTCCCTTGGATCCAAGCACCCTCTAAGTATCCTGGAATTCTTTGAAAAAACTAAGCACCCTGAAATTCTTTGACAACTAAACTGCTAGCTATATGATGTTGGCCATATATATTGTACGTATATAATGTGAAGAAATGAGTGGTAGTACTATACCAACTAAAAGATGAAATGTAAGAAATACTAGTATGTACATACTGAAGAGTTAAAGTAACAAGAAGAAACATAACATAGTTCTGTTGGGGGCTCAGCACAACACACCCCTCAAATTAAATTAAGCACACCTGAAATTAAACTTTGCAACTATTCCGGTAGACACTGCATTAGAACCACCATGAGCAACGACACTGCCACCTTACTCGGAGTCCTCGTCCACGTCCTCGACTTCGCCCTTGTCCCTCTTCCTCTTGGCCGATACTTCTTTGCTTGAACAGCACACTTGGCTGTTGCTCTTCATCCAACCCTTGTAGATATTGAAGCAAAGGTAGCCATCCATTGCAGCGTAGTGGATGTGGTCTATATCTAGTACATTCCGCTGCCATGCATGACGATGAAACGTGTATGGAGATTTCTCCAGTTTACCGTACGAAGGATGAACCATGGCTCCTGCCAGGGTCAACATTGAAGGCTGACGAGAGGACACCGGCCGATTCTTCTGGAGGTCGAAGGTGTTGCCTACAACGAGGCCTATCCGACGCAGGACTTCCTTGTCGTTACCAAAGTCTACAGTAACGAATTTGACTAGGTTGCTCTCGAGGAAGTCCTTAAAATCCTGGCACTCAACGTCGGCATGGCATATGTGGTAGACCAAGCATAAGTCATGCATGCAAACCTGGATCATGGCGGGCTTCTTCCTCTCTTCCTCCTTTAGATCCTTATCTCGTCCCAGGACTGTGGTGTACTCAACATCTAGCCCAGTGACCCACTCATCATCTGAGTCTTCGAACATGCGTCTGAAGCGAGAAAGGCATCCTTTCACCGTCGCGGAAGAACGGGTGTAGATGACATCGAACTCATCGTCGGTGATGGTTCTAACCTTGTACTCACCGCCGATCATGAAGATTTGGGACGCCATGGATTTGGGAGGAGGGTTAGGATTAGTGGAACTGCCGTAATGTGAATGGACGGGACGAGTAGGAGCGAACCGCCGTAGTATTGAAGGACGTGCGGGGACGAGTAGGAGCGAACTGCCAGCGTGCAAACGGCAGGGTAGTGGCTTTCCATTCTCCCATCATACGGGCTTCCGAGAGCCCTTGGATCTGAGATCGAACGGTTGCATGGCGTGATTCTAGACCTATGGGTGAATATCCTATCTTGAAGGGTTATTCTGTAAATTTTCAGCAACTTAGCATGCGACCTTTTGATATCAGATCCAAAGGCTGCCGGCAGCCCGTATCATGGTCGCGCCTACCACGACCGTCGCGTCGCTCGCGCGGTTGCGCCCTTGGAGATTTAACACGGTGCGTTAGGCCATCTGATGTTGGCATGTCATACATAGTCATCACTTAGTAACTCATACTACAACAAGGTTGGCTATAAGTGTTTTTTCACTCCTCTCTATTTATTTCTTCGTACTCCCTCCGTCCCATAATATAAGAATGTTTTTTACACTAGTGTAGTGCCAAAAATGTTCTTATATTATGGGACACAGGGAGTACTAGTATTTATTGCATTTGCCAAGGAGTGACCTCTTCCAATGAAATGGTGTTGCTAAGTTTGCTTCATTTAATTAGCTATAGACTCAAAATTGTCTTTTCACCTAGGTACACGCGCTTAGCACCGTTTCTTCCTTGGGTCACCAAACTAGTCTCTCTCTTCTTGATTAACTTGCCACATCAGACTTTATGCCTATGTGGCAACCTTAAGCACTTGTAGGAGCAAGTAAAAGTAAGTACAATAGTGCGCTTTACATGGCATTTTTGCATATGTGGAGGAAAGAGAGGCAAGGAAAAAGTGGAGAAGTGGGCTCTCATGCAAGAGCCAGCCTCTACTACATGGTGGAGCATTGGGAGAGGCACCTGTATGGAGGTGGTCAGGAATCGGGAGACTCACGCCGGTCGTAGAGCCGCAGTTAAAATGATAATGGCAAGTCAAATCACGGGGTCCCACCTGTCCATCAGTAACTCACGGTCAAATCACACAGCCCTACGTTTGCATCAGCCTACTCCCTCGTCTTCTCGCGTCTATGACGAACCGACTAGGCGCAACGGCCCCGCCGCCTACCGCGCAGGAAAAGCCCCGCCCTCGACTTTTAAATAGTATACAGTATACTAATTTTGTATCCATGGATTGCCCCCGCGCCATGGAGCAAAGCATCTAGAAAACGGCAGTACACATGTACGGAGTATACAGCACACCTGTCGCGTTCGCGTCGCACCCCAGACGGTCGGTCGTTCTGGCACGCTGCTCTCCGAATGGAACACGCGTCATATTGCGTTTGCACACACATGTGGGACGGCAATTGAGAACCGACCATAGGCACACTCCCCGGCCCCGCAAGTTGGGTGACTTAATAGAAGAGGGAGACGAGCGATAGTACTAGAGAAGTGTTGTACTACGTTGGTGCCTGGACGATCCTTGCAAGACATGGAAGATCAGTTCGTCCATGCATGTGACCAGACTCCAGCAGACACGCCTGGATTGGCTATCGTCTACATATCATGCATGCTGTGTTGTACATGGCTGTAGTTGTGGTGAGAAATCTAAAAAAAGGTTTCTTGTCATCTCGCAAAATTAGGTGTCATGTGCTTCGGATCACTGCGAGGGTTAAACAGCGACAACTGAGTTGGGCTAGTCATTGGGGGCACAGGCACGAACAGTGACTACTCGACTGCCATCTAGGTCAAGCCGGCTATGTTAATTAGGACATCTATCGATGGACCCCTTTTCTACGAGTTTATCTTTAATTTGAGCTTTGTTCCTCGTCTAGTTTGTCCGTTGGGATTCATGTTGTCTCCTTTGGGCAGTGAGGTTATGATTTCTTGTCATGTGGCATTTTTTATATGTTATAATCCGGCGCTTCAGATCAAAATGATGACAACTGCGCCTCCGGGCCACGTGCATGAAGACTTCTCGACAGTCATTGACGAGGTCAAGCCGGCTCTGGTAGACAAAAGAAAACTAGTACTACTCCACTATATAGGCAGGAGCCTCCGTGCTTGCTTGCTAGTGTTGCTCTCTTCACACTGTCTCGGCCTCTCCAGATCTAAACACGATAGCGGTGGCCACACTCTCTCTCTCTCTCTCTGCTCACCGCTGGTCACAGATCCAGCCGGATCCTCTCCGCCGGGGAATGTGAGAAGGTGCAACGTTCACGCGATCGTCCTTGGAGACGGCTCTTACCCACTGCTGGGCGTGTCCCGGCCAGCCTGCCTTGCCGTTCTCTCCTAAGCACCGCTGGCGAGGGAGGGCCTCCGACCCCTTCTTCCTCGCTGCCGTAGTGTGGGTAGATCCAGCCTCCCGCCGCCCACCTAACGACATCCCGGCGACCATCAGGTATAACTTCCTTCGAAGCCGGTCTTTCTCTAGTTCCCGAGCTCCTGACGTCGCTGCATTTGTATCTTTTACTATTTCTTAGGCCCCCTCGTAGATAGGATCGATCGGCTGTTCGAAAACCACCTAATTTTTTTACGTTTAAGAGGTAAAACTAGTTCATGCACTCGAATCTAGTACTACTTGGTTCAAACAAGGAAGAAAGGGGGTGGGGTGGGGGAGGATTTGTTACCTAAATCTAGGACTTGGTCGAAAGAGGAAGTAATGGGGGCAAAAACTAGCAGAGACTAGCTATCCAACTGGTCTCTAGGTCTAATAGGAAAATAAAGAAAAACGCAGTACAAACTCAATATAAACTCGATCTATTGGTTGAAAAGGAAAGAAAGTGGGGACTGGGGGACAAGTCAACAGAGTAAGTCCAGGACTAGATTTGCTAGCCTCACACAGTATAAGGTGGCTATACCGAACAAAAATGGGACCAACCCGGATATCCTGTTCTGATGTTTGTTGCCCCGAGCCACTCTTATGTAATGACACTAGTAAAATGTAGCAGTCACACTGTTAAAAGTAAGGACACGTTAAACCAATGTTGTTTCAATGTAATGCCTCTAGTAATATGAATCAATGGCACTTCTTTACATGTCCTGCTAAAATTTCCCATTAAGATAAGTTGGTTCTTTTTGTTAGAAATGCAACAGTCCTGGTCCGCCTACTCTCCCGTGCCCAAAGTAATGTCATATTTAACGGTTGTCATAGTTAATCCTAATGCCCACACTAATATCTAGCAATGACAGTGCTTTAGAAATTGCTACTGTCCTTGCAGGATTGCCATTCAGATAAGGAACATGCTTCTTTTCATTTGATGCATGTTTCATCACTTGTTAGTCACCCTCCTTTCCACCTTTTTTGTGCAAACATAGATATACATTTCACGCTCGATCTTAGTTAAACTGCACAAATGGTATCCAAATTATAGTTGAGCATTCCAAGAGCTTCACAACCAACCTTGATGTTGCTCAATTTTATTGCAACTAATGAAGAAGATGCTCTGTGGGTTTCGTTTTCTGATGGAAATGGAACCGGGGCTGGAGCCCTTTTCTTAAAAAAAATGAAAAAGAAGCTGCTAGCTCACGGGACATTGCTTCATTTTAGGTGAACTGCACCAAAAGGTCCCATGAATTGAATCATCCATGTTGGTGACTGAAAGAGCCAGCTTCAGCATCCCAGTCTAAGCACCCCCGGCATCCATTGTTGCGACACACGGTACACCTTGTTTGCCACCTGCTCGACCCTAGTGTCACTGATAAAATGAAGTAATAATACAGTTAAAATAGAGCGAGTGTCATCTCTATCATTTCATTTCCAATGTAGATAAAGAAAGTGCTTCTCTTTGTTAATGTATGTTTCATCAACTAGTCCCATTATTAATGTTTAAGAGTTTCTACAAACTGGGGTGCTTAATTTTAGTTGATATGTACAAAAATAGAGATTTGAATGTCTCAAGGCGCCTCCTTGTACTACCGCTGTACACTGATGTTCATCACTGGCAGAAGGTGTATCTGGGAGACTTGGGATGATGTCCAGTATGAGGCGTACCGTATGAGGCGTCGCAGGGCCCATCTCGCCCTCGCAGCATGGCATACTATGATACTATCGCAATATTTTCTTCTATTTATTTTGTGTGTTTCATCAACTAGTGCCACTATAATGTAATCACGCTTTTTCATTATCTGTGCAAACAGGGTTATTCAGTTGCATTTTGGTGGAACTGCACAAATGTATGTATGGAACCGGCATATATGCAGAGTGTGAGGTGTGCCAAGTAAAAAATTACCGACACCAACCATGCTGCATGCACGCATTGGCATCCACCACCACCAGTGGGATGTGTGGTGCTCTCTGTGGACGGATCTTTCTCCGCAACCAATCATCTAACCAAATACTAGTAGCTTATATTGGCAGTTTTCTAGGGAGTACTCTTTTCTGAAAGAAGCACCAATCTATTTTTCTTTATTTGTACACTGGCACTCTCTGGCTAACTTTGCCTGGTCGCCGTCGGCGTTCTGCCTGATTCGCTGTCGCATCCTCTCCATAGATGTCCTTTTGAGTGGTCCGGTGCTAGCTTTGGAAGATGGGAGGAGAGACGGTGGTCTTGCAATAGAGAAGAGGGAGAGGCGAGATGGTGGTTTTGGAATGGATATGATGGAGAGGAGAGGAGGTGGTTTTGCAATGGAGAAGATCAGAAGAGGGAGAGGCGAGACGGTGGTTTTGGAATGGAGATGATGGAGAGGAGAGGAGGTGGTTTTGCAATGGAGAAGATCAGAACAGGGAGAGGCGAGATGGTGGTTTTGGAATGGATATGATGGAGAGGAGAGGAAGTGGTTTTGCAATGGAGAAGAGGGAGAGGAGCGTGTGGCAGCGATTTAGGATTGGACAAGAGGGCCGGCGCGCTGTGACTGGATCAAAATCAACATCAATTTACCCTTCAATTAAGAAAGCGACCCCACATTAACTAGTCTCCATTTTATTCTGGGTCATAATTGACCATGATTTTTGCACATAAAATATATGTTATACATTGCAAAAATAATATAATTTGAAAGTACATTCAGATACGAACCAAACGATACAATTTTTGGTGACATGCATTCACATTTTGCTTGTCAAATACAGTACATGGTCAAACTTTGACCCAAAATACGCAAAACAACAAAAAAAACTTCCAAGACCAACGTCGCTCTTCCGCTCTTCTCCTCTTAAAACACCGCCGCTCCTCTCCTATTCCAATCTAAATGCAACGCCGCTCCTCTCCTCTTCCATTTCAAAACCACCGCCCCTCCTCTCCTGTTCCAGTCCAAAACCAGCGTCGCTCCTCTCCCGTTCTAATCCAAAACCAGCGCTGCTCCTCTCCTCTTCCATTCAAAAACCACCGCCGACGAGTGAAGGTGTTGTGGAGAAGTAGATCGACGGAGGAGTACAACTGATATGTGAGGATCGCAGACGGCGACCCTATGAAGCTAGCTAGGATGTTGGAGATACAGTCTTGGTTTGACAACAAGGACCAACTAGCGGCGACGGCGACATCCATGGCCAAATATCTGCAACAGAGCGAAAAGGCAGTGATACTCCCGGAGGGAGTCGCGCCGGAGTGCATAGAGCTGCTCCTCTGGGCCATGGAGTAAACAGATTCACCGAATCCGATCGTGAGGGAGCGGTAGTGGGAGTATCGATCCCAGATGGAGCATCCACCAGAGATTGAAGGATCGAGCATCTACAGGGTGCCGTTTGTGAGGGTGTCCTGCCAGAGCGAGCCGGTGGAGTCTTCGTCGACCGAACCCAACTGCAAGAGGAGAAAAGTAGTTGGCCCGACGACGCTTCCCCGCCATCATCTCCCTCGCCGTTCACATCGTCTC
>NC_053026.1:298412913-298427488 GCF_003073215.2 Triticum urartu | reverse complement strand
CAAGCTTGTGCAACATGTTCATGATCAAGTTGCTTAAAATTCATAATATCGTTTCTAAGAGAGATGATCTTAGCAGGAGGAAAATACTTAGAGATAAAAGCATCTTTGCACTTATTCCATGAATCAATACTATTTTTAGGCAAAGACGAAAACCAAGCTTTAGCACAATCTCTAAGCGAAAAAGGAAATAGCTTCAATTTAACAATATCATTGTCCACATCTTTCTTCTTTTGCATATCACACAAATCAATGAAGTTGTTTAGATGGGTAGCGGCATCTTCACTATGAAGGCCGGAAAACAGATCTTTCATGACAAGATTCAGCAAAGCAGCATTAATTTCACAAGATTCAGCATTGGTAACAGGAGCAATCGGAGTGCTAGTAAAATCATTATTGTTGGTATTGGTAAAGTCACACATTTTGGTATTATCTTGAGCCATCGTGACAAGCAAGCAATCCGACACACAAGCAAACAAGAAACGAGCAAAAAGAGGCGAATAGAGAAAGAGAGGGAGGATGGAGAGAGAGAGGGCAAATAAAACGGCAAGGGTGAAGTGGGGGAGAGGAAAACGAGAGGCAAATGACAAATAATGTAATGCGGGAGATAAGGGTTTGTGATGGGTACTTGGTATGTTGACTTTTGCGTAGACTCCCCATCAACGGCGCCAGAAATCCTTCTTGCTACCTCTTGAGCACTGCGTTGGTTTTCCCTTGAAGGGGAAAGGGTGATGCAGTAGAGCAGCGTAAGTATTTCCCTCAGTTTTTGAGAACCAAGGTATCAATCCAGTAGGAGGCCACACATGAGTCCCTTGCACCTACACAAACAAATAAGTTCCTCGCAACCAACGCGATCAAGGGGTTGTCAATCCCTTCACGGTCACCTACGAGAGTGAGATCTGATATATATGATAAGGTAATGTTTTTGGTATTTCTATGATAAAGAGAAATATAGATGCAAGTAAAATAAATGGCAAAGGAAATAACTAAGTACTGGAAGATTAATATAATGGAAAATAGACCCGGAGGCCATAGGTTTCACTAGAGGCTTCTCTCAAGAGCATAAGTATACGGTGGGTGAACAAATTATTGTTGAGCAATTGACAGAATTGAGCATAGTTATGAGAATATCTAGGTATGATCATGTATATGAGCATCACGTCCGAGACAAGTAGACCGACTCCTGCCTGCATCTACTACTATTACTCCACACATCAACCGCTATCTAGCATGCGTCTAGAGTATTAAGTTCAAGAGAACAGAGTAACGTTTTAAGCAATATGACATGATGTAGAGGGATAAACTCATGCAATATGATATAAACCCCATCTTTTTATCCTCGATGGCAACAATACAATACGTGCCTTGCTGCCCCTACTGTCACTGGGAAAGGACACCACAAGATTGAACCCAAAGCTAAGCACTTCTCCCATTGCAAGAAAGATCAATCTAGTAGGCCAAACCAAACTGATAATTCGAAGAGACTTGCAAAGATAACCAATCATACATAAAAGAATTCAGAGAAGATTCAAATATTGTTCATAGATAAACTTGATCATAAACCCACAATTCATCGATCTCAACAAACACACCGCAAAAGAAGATTACATCGAATAGATCTCCACAAGAGAGGGGGAGAACTTTGTATTGAGATCCAAAAGGAGAGAATAAGCCATCTAGCTAATAACTATGGACCTATAGGTCTGAAGTAAACTACTCACACTTTATCGGAGAGGCTATGGTGTTGATGTAGAAGCCCTCCGTGATAGATACCCCCTCCGGCGGAGCTTCGGAAAAGGCCCCAAGATGGGATCTCGTGGATATAGAAAGTTACGACGGTGGAATTAGGGTTTTTGCTCCGTGGTTGATTGCTTGACGTAGGGTCCAAGTCCTCTGCATCAAGTTCATTCCAAAAATCACGTTCCCGAAGGTTTCATTCTGTTTGGACTCCGTTTGATATTCTTTTTCTGTGAAACCCTAAAATAGGCAAAAAACAGCAATTCTGGGCTGGGCCTCCGGTTAATAGGTTAGTCTCAAAAATAATATCAAAGTGTATATAAAGCCCAATAATGTCCAAAACAGGGTATAATATAGCATGGAACAATAAAAAATTATAGATACGTTGGACATGTATCATGTTCCAGGTGGCGTGAGTTGCGAAACTATTCCACATTGTTTCAAATGAAGACCAAACTCATAACTCAAATATTCACCTCCATGATGAGATCGTAGAAACTTTATTTTCTTGTTACGATGATTTTCCACTTCACTCTCAAATTCTTTGAACTTTTCAAATGTTTCAGACTTATGTTTCATTAAGTAGATATACCCATATCTACTCAAATCAGCTGTGAAGGTCAGAAAAAAACGATACCCGCCACGAGCCTCAACACTCATTGGACCGCATACATCAGTATGTATTATTTCCAATAACTTAGTTGCTCGCTCCATTGTTCTGGAGAACGGAGTTCTAGTCATCTTGCCCATGAGGCATGGTTCGCAAGCATCAAGTGATTCCAAAAGTCCATCAGCATGGAGTTTCTTCATGCGCTTTACACCAATATGACCTAAATGGTAGTGCCACAAATAAGTTGCACTATCATTATTAACCTTGCATCTTTTGGCTTCAATACTATGAATATGTGTATCACTACAATCAGGATTCAAGAAAAATAGACCACTCTTAAAGGGTGCATGACCATAAAAGATATTACTCATATAAATAGAACAACCATTATTCTCTGATTTAAATGAATAACCGTATCGCATCAAACAAAATCGAGATATAATGTTCATGCTCAACGCTGGCACCTTATTTAGGTCTAAAACTAATCCCGATGGTAGATGTAGAGGTAGCGTGCCGACACCGATCACATCGACTTTGGAACCATTTCCCACGCGCATCGTCACCTCGTCCTTAGCCAATCTTCGTTTAATCCATAGCCCTTGTTCCGAGTTGCAAATATGAGAAACAGAACTAGTATCAAATACCCATACGCTACTACGAGCATTAGTAAGGTACACATCAATAACATGTATATCAAATATACCTTTCACTTTGTCATCCTTCTTATCCGCCAAATACTTGGGGTAGTTTCGCTTCCAGTGACCAGTCCCTTTGCAGTAGAAGCAATCAGTCTCAGGCTTAGGTCCAGCCGGTTAGGCGTCGCGTTCTTATCCGCCAAAGACTTATTACACTTGAGGACTGTGAATCCTCCAGCCGGTTAGGCGTCGCGTTCTGAGCATCCAAGAGTCATTGTGGATCGTCGGTGAACGAAGTCTGTGAAGGTTTGGAAGTCTACCTTGAAGACTTACCAGAGTGATTGGGCGAGGACTGGGTGTCCTTAGCTCAAGGGGAATAAGGTGAAGACGCGGTCTTCTGAGTTGAATCTCAGCCTCCCTAACCAGACGTACAGTTTTCACAACAACTGGAACTGGTCCAACAAATCCCTTGTCTTCACCAAGCAACTGGTTCTATCCTTTCCTTCTCTTTATTTACAGTTGGTCCTTGTGAAGTCATTGCTTGCTAGCATTATCTATTTGTCTTCACTGTGTGACTGTTTGTTCTGATTGGCTTCATACTATCTTCCATCCTGATCCATACTGCCTAGCTGCTATTAGTCTTCGTGCTTTCACTTCAGTGTATACTTGAGTATGGCTTGCCTAGTGTAGTCTACCTTCCACTGCATGTTAATAGGTTCATTTCTATCGTTTGTCTTCGAAACTTCCATGTTTTGAAGACTTCCATAAAAATCACCTATTCACCCCCCTCTAGTCGATAACTAGCACTTTCAATTGGTATCAGAGCAAGGTACTCTCTTGTTCTGTGTGATTCGGTTTAACCACCTGGAGTTTTAGCTATGTCGACTGCAGGGATAATCAAAGTCTCTGCTGCGTGCCCTGTCTTCAATGGCACTGATTATCCCAAATGGAAGACTATGATGAGGAAGCGACTCCTTGCAATGGACAGTGAGCTTTGGACGGTCACGGAGATTGGCCTCATCGACTTATGCAAGATGGTGGATGCCGACGACATTCAGAATTTCACTCTGCTGGATGTCAAGGCGAAGGACATTATATGCTCCTCTCTGTCTAGAGATGAGTTCAGGCGCATCATGCATATCTGCAATGCAAAGCTTATATGGGATCGGATCTATGATGTTTATGAAGGTCATCGGACATGTAAGGATCCCTGGTTCCTCGACTTCAAGGAGTCACTTAAAACAATGTCTCCTGAACCCGAGCTATCCTATACCACCTACTGCTTCATGGCACGTGGTGCCAAGGTAAACTCATGTGATGCCTACTTTCAAACATCAAGTGAAGATGACTCTGATTGTGATTCCAAACCCAGTTACAAAACACTTGCTAAAATTGCAACTGAACAACAGAAAGCTATGGAACATATTTAAAAACTGTTAGACAAAAGCGATGACCTATTGGATGGGGAAATGACTCGATCTCAGACCTTAATTGAAGACATAAAAAATCTTCATGTTAAGTATGAGGAACTTGAAAGTCGTCATGAAACGCTCTCAACAACTCATGAAAAGCTTTGCTATGATTATCTTCAAAGGAAGCAAGAACTTGTGAAATTGAGAGCAATTCATGAAGATCTTCAAAAGGAAAATGAGTCACTTCGCGCTCAACAGATCATTCCCGCTCGGGGAGGATTTGAACCACCATATCTAAAATGCCTTGAGCATGATAACGCTACTTCTGTTGCTGAATGTTCTACTGCTGCTACTGTTGCAATATCTTCAACTGTTGATGTGGTAACTAACCCCTCTGCTGAGGATGCCACTACTATTGCTGATGAAAATGCTAGGCTGAAGACATTGCTTCAAATAGGGATGTACAAAAGTCTCAAAGGGCATCAAATACTATGTGATGTCCTCAAAAGGAAGATTCTGAACCAAAACCCTAGGAAAGAGGGTGTTGGGTTCGAAAGGAAAATGAATGCTGATGGCTCTTACTGGAAGCCTGAGCAATACCCCAAAACCACATGGGTTGCTGCAAAGGAACCTTCAGTGGACCCATCCAACCTATTTGGCTTCACTTGTGCTAACCCTATTGTCATTGATGAATCCTTTGATGCAAACTATAAACTGTTTAAGAATCAGAATGGTGAAGTGTTTGCCAGGTATATTGGTACTAACTGCAGGAATGGGCCACCTATGAAGAAAGTCAGGGTGCCCAAAAGATGTCTAGAGAATCTTCCTGTGAATGTCGTCATGACACCACAAGGGAAGAAGACAAACCCCATACCACATGCTTCATATGGTCCAAAGGCTTCATACAGACAGAGGACTCACCTGAGTCGCACTAACACAAATGTTTTGCAGGGAAACCATACTCAGGCCTATGAATATGAGCGTGTTTCATCAAACCGCCATGTTCATAAGACCAAGAACTACTCTGCTTATTCTTATGAGTATTATTCACCTCCTGAAAAACTATGTGCCAAGGCTTCAAAGCCAAAGTTCTCAGATGCTGCACTTAGACTCATTGCTTCGAAGCCACCCCTGAAGATGTGGGTGGCTAAGAAAGCTTAACTCTCTTTTGCAGGGAAAGGTCTCCAGCCGAAAATCAAATGCGTCTAAAGCTATTGCTGGGGACCTAAAACATCTTATGGGGCACAAGATAAAATGCCCAAATGATCTTATTATGTATTTCATTTCTGAGTCGCTTAACATGCATCCTATCAGTTCTAACATGGGTCCGAGCTTTCATAATTCACTTGATCGTCAAATGCTTATGCTTCACAATACTCTTCGTGAAGCCTATCCCCCTAAATGTTCTGTAGGGTATGACACCAGCTGCTTCAGAATGGATTATCGATAGTGGATGCACTAATCATATGACTGGTGATCAAAGTCTTTTCATGGACTCAACCTTACGTCTATCTGAGAAGAGTCACATCACATTTGCTGACACTGGTAAAAGCAAGGTATTGGGTCTAGGTAGAGTTGCAATCTCAAAGGATCAACACATGGATAAAGTGATGCTTGTTGAATCCCTTGGTTTCAACTTAATGTCTGTCTCAATGCTTTGTGATTTGAACATGATTGTGATATTTGCAAAATATCTTTGCCTTGTTCTTATGGAATCTGACAACTCTTTAGTCTTTGAAGGGTATCAGAAAGATGATTTTTACATGGTAGATTTCTCAGCAGGACCACATCTTGCCGTATGTCTTCTTGCAAAAGCTTCAGAGTGCTGGCTCTGGCATCGGAGGCTAGGGCATGCTAGCATGAGGAACTTGCATACTCTCGCAAAGAAGAAGCACGTCATAGGCATCGAGGGCGTCAAGTTCAATAAGGATCACTTATGCGGTGCCTGCGAAGCTGGAAAGATGACGAGGGCCAAGCATCCCTCCAAGACAATCATGACGACAACTCAACCCTTTGAACTGCTACATGTGGACCTTTTCGGCCCTACTCACTACTCTACTCTAACTACTACTGCTTGTCTCTATGGCTTCGTCATTGTTGATGATTATTCAAGATATACATGGGTACACATAATCCTCTACAGGACTGAAGTGTAGGATGTCTTCAGACACTTCGCCAATCGAGCCATGAACAACTATGGTGTCAAGATCAAGCACATCAGAAGTGACAATGGCACAGAATTCAAGAACACCGGCCTCGACACTTATCTTGATACCTTGGGTATCACTCATGAGTTCTCATCTCCATACACACCGCAGTAGAATGGCATCATGGAACGCAAGAACAGAACACTCATTGAGATGGCAAGGATGATGCTTGATGAATACAAGACTCCAAGAAAGTTCTGACCCGAAGCCATTGATACTGCATGCCATGTTGTCAATCATGTTTATCTTCACAAGCTTCTGAAGAAGACATCCTATGAACTCCTTACTGGTAAGAAGCCAAATGTCAGTTACTTTCAGAGTATTTGGTGCTAGGTGCTGGATCAAGGATCCACATCACACTTCAAAATTTGCACCGAAAGCACATGAAGGTTTTATGCTTGGTTACGGAAAGGATTCGCACTCCTACAGAGTTTTCAACCTCTTTCACTATAAAGTGGTTGAAACAGTGGATGTGCAGTTCGATGAGACTAACGGCTCGCAAAGAGAGCACCTGCCAAATGTGCTAGATGAAATTCCACCCAGTGAATCCATCAAGCTAATGGGAACTGGAGAAATCATACCGTCTGAAGCTCGGGCTGAAGAGGAACTTATCATTTCTGCACCTAATCAACCTGAAGACAATGCTCAACCTGAAGACAATCCTCCTAATGATGACAATGATCGGCAAGGGCAAAATGTTCATCCAGTTCATCCTCGTGTTGCAAATGAAGTACAGATTGCGAAGATAATTGATAGCATCAATGCACCTGGTCCACTCACTCGTTCAAGAGCAACACAGCTAGCAAATTTCTTTGGGCACTTTGCATTTGTCTCAATATCTGAAACCAAAAAAGTTGCTGAAGCCTTCATGGAACCTGAATGGATTCAAGCTATGCAAGAAGAGCTTCAACAGTTCGAGCTGAACAATGTGTGGGAACTGGTCAAGCGTCCTGATCCTCGTAAACACAATATCATAGGCACTAAATGGATATATCGCAACAAGCAAGATGAGCATGGTCAAGTTGTCAGAAACAAGGCTCATCTCGTTGCTCAAGGATACACTCAAGTTGAAGGAATTGACTTCGATGAAACATTTGCCCCTGTGGCTAGGTTTGAAGCCATTCGCATACTGCTAGCCTATGCAAATCATCATAACATCCTCCTATATCAAATGGATGTGAAGAGTGCCTTTCTCAATGGCAAGATTGAAGAAGAAGTGTATGTTGCACAACCGCCTGGTTTTGAAGATCCAAAACACCCTGATGTGGTTTACAAGCTCAACAAGGCACTGCATGGCCTTAAACAAGCCCCTCGTGCTTGGTATGACACACTCAAAGACTTCCTGAAGAGTAAAGGCTTCAAACTGGTTCCCTGGATCCCACACTCTTCACGAAGACATATGATGTTGAACTGTTTGTGTGCCAAATATATGTGGATGACATTATCTTCGGCTGCACTAATCAAAAATACAGTGATGAGTTTGGACACAAGATGCAAGAGCAATATCAGATGTCCATGATGGGTGAGCTGAAGTTCTTCCTTGGTATTCAAATACGACAGCAAAGCAATGGCATCTTCATATCTCAAGAGAAATAGCTCAAACATTGCATGAAGAAGTTTGGAATGCAAGACTGCAAAGGTTACACGACGCCAATGCCAACCATGAGTCATCTGGGTCCTGACGCCAATGGTAAAGAGTTCGATCAAAAGGTATACCGCTCCATGATTGGTTCTTTGCTTTATTTATGTGCATCTAGGCCAGATATCATGCTTAGTGTTTGCATGTGTGCCCGATTCCAAGCGGCACCAAAGGAATCGCATCACTTAGCTGTGAAGCGAATTCTTCGATATTTGGCTTACACCCCAACACTAGGATTATGGTATCCAAAGGACTCAGAGTTTGATCTAGTTGGATTCTCGGATGTTGATTATGCTGGTGACAAGGTGGATCACAAATCTACTTCAGGCACATGTCACTTTCTGGGACGATCACTTGTTTGTTGGTCTTCAAAGAAGCAGAACTATGTATCTCTCTCCACTGCTGAATCTGAATACATTGCTGCTGGATCTTGCTGCGCTCAGCTTCTATGGATGAAGCAAACACTCAAAGACTATGGTATCCATCTGAAGCAAGTACCACTCTACTGCGACAATGAAAGCGCCATCAAGATTGCCAACAACCCAGTTCAACACTCGAAGACAAAGCACATTCAGATCCGTCATCACTTTCTCAGAGATCATGTCATGAAGGAAGATATTGATATCATTCACGTCAATACTGAAGAGCAACTGGCAGATATCTTCACAAAGCCCTTGGATGAGAAAAGGTTTTGCAAGTTGTGGTGTGAGCTAAATATCTTGGAATCCTCAAATGTCCTGTGATCAGGCACACATCCTAACACATGCATGTTGATGACTTAGATGTGCAACACACGAAGTAACATATATCTTCAATTAATGAAGACTTATACTCTAAGTGTGAATACATTAACGCGGAATTTGACTTTGGAGCGCCACGACAATTGTGCGCCGTGTCTGGGTCTAATACTTCCTATACGGTGGGTAACGCCACCACCAAACTTTTGCTTGGAGTGTTTTTCTGTTGGCGTTACATTTGCAAAATCTTCGCATTTGGTTTGTCTTCAATATTAACATGACTTCATGTTTATCTTCACTATATTGATTTGGTCTTATTCGGGTATATTCATATATTAGCGTTCTGTCCTCTATAGCATTCACTTATAGCTATGTCTTCTCGTTTGAATCTTTTGAACTAAGTGAATGTGATCGGACCCTAACCTCTCTATGCTCCTGTCTCAAATCTATCTATCCAAATCATATGCATTCTATTGAAACTGTCGAATGTCTTCTCTGCGTCCTTGTCAGCAGAAGACACAGAGACAAACATTAAATATGATTTAAATGCTCAATCCTTTTGCCTGAAACCCGGAGAAGCGGGAACAACCACCCGACAATCTAGGCGTGCATTGGAACATGGAACAACCTCCAACGTGTTGCATGTTCGCCACGTGTCCTTCAGATGTGAACCGCCAGGGGCACCTATGTAATTATGTTGTGCCGTCCCTGTCCTTATAAATACACGCCACACCCCAGTCATTATCTCTTCTTCCACTTCTCCTTCTCGCACAAACCCTAGCGCCACCGCTAGCTCTCCACGACGCCAGCGACGAAGCGCTTAGCTGCAGAGACCTCACCGACACCGTCCTCACGCCGGCCACGGTAGTCGTCTTCTCCGCCATCGCCGTAGGTGTCCTCCGTCGCCAAGTTAGGGCACAGAAGATTGAACTGCTCGGCCTCATCTTCTACTCCGTCTAGTAGTTCTTAGTGTGGTAAATAATACCTCTTTTTACAGTCCTTTTGATTCGATAGATTCATCCTTTTCAACCACAAGTGGTTTCTGTCCCTACAAATCTGGATCTATCCTGTTCTGCATCTCATAACATGCCTAGTATATTCACTTATGCTTCACAAAGTAGTTAGATTCCTCACTTGTACTTATTCTTGGATTCGTACAAATCTGGAACCAACTCTCAACATATGAGTGAATGTCTTCGCACTATGAGGTCAATGTCTTCTAAACTGATTTATCTTCAAAGTCTTCTGAGAATGCATATGACCTCTTCCCCTTCCCTCGCATCTCTAATGTTGTCACAGGTACATGTCCGTGGGAGAATCCCTTGGTTCTCATAGTCTGCATTCATTTGTAGAGTTCTTACAACGTCACATCAATTCTCCAGAAGCTAGTTCCTGTCTAACCAGCAGACAGAAGCCTTTGACAGTTTTGAAGCCATTCAGTCTGAACTACATGGCTGCAGATAAGTCAGCAAGGAAGGGAGGCAGGAAGCGCCATGGGGATATATCAAAGGATTTGCCTAAAGATCTCTATGAACTGTACAAGACTAATCCCGAAGAGGATTACAATCAGCGCAAAATACGAATCCAATGGATTCGAAGATATTGGGAAGAGCAATAGTTCAAATACAAGTTCGTGACCAAGGAGTATGCTGAGAAGAATGCCCTCAAGTGTCCTTGGGGTGATATTCTCTTTCGAAATCTTCAACCCAAGAACAAAACTGAAGCTATTGCTCAGGGTTTCTACCCGTGTATGGTTCGTGGACCACAACCTGCAAATGCCGATCCATCATCACTGCCATGGTGTCGCGA
The DNA here is from genome assembly GCF_003073215.2 of Triticum urartu. NCBI lineage: Eukaryota > Viridiplantae > Streptophyta > Magnoliopsida > Poales > Poaceae > Triticum > Triticum urartu. The sequence goes on along the minus strand of NC_053026.1, from coordinate 298,416,705 downwards.
CGACAATCTGTTCAAGCGCAACCTTCGGTTTGCCAAAGCATATGCCAAAGAGAACAAGAAATCGCTTGGGTTAGACTTCAACCCAGGTCCATCTACTCCTCGTGCCGATGGCACACGTGATGCTGAACCCAATATTGTTGGGCCCTTCTACAACCTTGAAGGTCTCATTACTCACATTATGGTTCAAGGGGCAGTCGTGGATCACTCTGCAGATGACGCTGATTCTGACGAAGCGCCTGCACCACCGAAGCGTGTGAAGCAGAAGAAACCCAAGGCTTCAAAGCCATCCACTGCACCACATGTTTCGTGAGCGAAGCCTCTGGCCACCGCTCCTCCTGCACCAAGTGTGCATTTTGAAGATCTCTCTCGCATCTCCAAGTCTGATAAGAGGAAGAAGCCCATGCAAACTACTAGTCAAGCACTGACCCCAGCTGCAGTTCTGAGGAACAAGAATGAAGCCATTGATCTGTCAAGTGACGACAATCTTGGCGATGATGCTCTTGAGCTGCTAATAAAGAGCAAGCAAGAGGTGGAAATCTTCAATGATCTTCCCCTCTTCGATGTGGACATCCTGAACAAGTTCATTGACGACTGGTTTGACAGCCCAGACCTCAGTTTTGACGATCTTCAACTCCCGATTGGCCTCAGCGTTTCCTTCCATGGAGCCATTGCTCCTGAGATGGCTCTAGCTCAGAGAATTGTTGTACTGAAGCACAAGATCTCTACTATTAAAGGAGAATCGAACGTCGTGATGGTTCAACCTCGTTCCCTCCCTCGCATCCTTCGATCCCCCTCCGCTCCTATACGTGAAAAAAGGATCTCCTCGCATGAAAGAAAAGAAAAAGAAAAAACAACCCACGTACTCACGTCGTCCCGCGACCACCCGCGTGCTTCCGTCCCCTCACCAACAATCTAGGCGGCGTACCGCCCTATCCAACCGCACCACCCTACGCCATGTCGCCGCTCCGCCGCGCTTCATCTTTATCAAGCCGCCGGGAGATGGGAAGCGGGCCCCTTCTCTGTTGATGAGGTTATACCGGAGGTTGCACAACAGTTCGGGAGGTCAAGGTTAACCATAGCCCAAGATCCCGGGCGACGATCAGGTGACCGGCTGGTGTGATGTCCATGTTCCCGTCGGCGAAGCCCCTCTGCGTGGTTGTCTTATGTGAGTCCTCTGCAAGGTCACCTCCAACGCAGGTAAGCTCCCCAATCCCCACTCCGCCTCTTCTTATCTTTGCCAGGCACGCGGTGACCCGGCTGATCCGTCGTTGGCCAGTGACAGAGGTGTTCGACGAGTTCATCAGGAGACTGCGCATGGAGCACCACAATGTCTCCACCCTGTCGTTGCTCAACAACGACCTCGAGAGTCGATATGACCGGCTGGGGGTTTCCCGCTTGCCGTTGAGGCCTTCCGCGACTCAGTCCACAGCGCCGCCTGCTTTGGCCTGATCGGGAATTCAGGATAGAAGACGTACAACCACCCATAAGTTTCTCTTCCTTCTCCTCTCTTAACTTTTTGTAATGTCCCAAATCATCTATTTCATCATCACCAAGATACAGCCATACATGAGAGCTTGCGAATGAGGAATTGGAGATACGACGAGGAAGCAGGGGGTGAGGTTCAGAGAACGAGGGAGAGAGAGTTCAGAGAGTTCAGAGAACGAGGGGGTGAGGTTCCCAGGACACACTAGCCAGCTCACAAAGCTCTCTTGCATGGATATTCTGAGCCAGGCGACTTATTCCCGCTGACACATGCGTAGGTGTGACAATTTTGTACGGTTCTCTTCTCGGTCTGATTCCTAATAGAGAATTCAAGTAAAAAAAAACTCCAGCTTGATTTCTTAATTATGATCTGCACTAATAGTACAGATGCATATTCTCTTAAATTTTATACGGTTCTCTTCTTGGTCTGATTCCTAATACAAAACTTGTGCTGGATCTTGATTTATTGGTTATGACATGCACTATTATTTTTCGTCAGATTCTTCCAGCAACTTCTAATGGAGATGGGATAATAGTTCCAGGATAAAGAAGAGGTATGAGCATGGACTTCTAATACTTCTCTATAAGTTTGACATTTTTTGACACTTCCTGCAAAAAGAAAGTAAATCTGTCATTGTTGAGATGTAGTCCACGAGAAATTGTGCTTTTAAGTTCCTAAACATTGTGAGAGTTTTGCTTGATCTGTAACTGAAATCTGATAGTCTTGTTGTGTTTGTTACGCCATTCTGTATGTGGAATAGTCTTCTTGTTGTGATGAATAGGCGCAGGGGCGGCAATCGGAGGAGAGCGGGGCGGATGGGGTGGCGAACGACGAGGTCACACGGATGGATATAGCAGCACATCAGAGTTAACTTCATATTTCTCGCTGACAAATATTTTGCTTTTGCTTAGTATCCCACATCATGTTAGTGCTGCATCTATCTTATTTGTTTACTGAAACTAGGAGTAGTAGTACATCATAGTTGTTGCTGAAAATACTCCTACGACAGATGATATTGCTTTGATCATAAATGAATTGCCGTGGAACTATATAATCTCGAGGATTAGATGAAGATGATAAACATTGTCATTGTCTTGGTCGTTTGGATGATTTGGAAGGAGCGATACAACAGAGTTTTGAAGGAAAATTCTCCTGTTTGGATCGCACATCGAACAAATTAAGTGTGGTGCGCACAACTGGTGTAAGGCAGGGGCCAAATTTCTTGCACACTTGTTTGTTTAACATAACTGCTCTGTTCTTCTCAGCTTATCCAATTTTTCAGAACATGTTCTGGGAGTGTCAAGCATTTATTTTCAAGGTCGACAGTTCCTCGTCGAACGTTGGACCTTTTACCAAGTATGGGGTCGCTTTAGGCAAGAGGAATAAGTTTTCCTTCGCTGCTATCTTGGTCGCATGCTCCTTTCAGCAAGAACGTAACAACTTGATGTTTGAATGGTTCAAGGCTTATGCTTTGTGCTTTGTATCTCTCTGTCCGACAAGGTTTATGGTTTGTGTTTCGGCAATTACCTTCTTTTCCTATGTAGGTTGTGATGAGGTCGTTCTTTTCTTTTGAGCTTTGTACTCTGAGATTAGATATTATTACTTCTTCTATAATGATCAAATGCACTTCTCTTGCATGGTTTCAAAAAAAATACCTCCATTTAATATTCTTACAATTTTAATCATATATGAACTGCTAAGGAACCATACCACCTTTCTGTTTTACTGCTATGTTTTTTACTAGCTATTTTACTTCAAGTAGTCGATTTATATTTATTTTCTGAAACAAGTAGATTTATATTTATGAGCATGCACTTGCAGTTCAGCAATTCATTCTCCATGAAGAATGACAAAAATGTTGCCCCTTAATTAGGTATTGTTTTCTATGTTTTTAGTTAAGACTTTTTAGCACATCTTTTCCTTGATATTCATATTCATATTTAAGGTCTATACCAGTGCACCGCCAACTATTGTTTTGACTAACTTTTGTTGGTGTGAACCAATCTCTTTGAATTTTGTCAGATAGTTTTGATCATAAATGAATTGTCGCAGAACTATATAATCTCCATGATTACAATGCCTCGATTTTGTTTGTTTAACATAACTGCTCTGTTCTTCTCAGCTTATCCCATTTTTTAGAACATGTTCTGGGAGTGTCAAGCATTTATTTTCAAGGTCGACAGTTCCTTGTCGAACGGTGGACCTTTTACCAAGTATGGGGTTGCTTCAGGCAAGAGGAATAAGTTTTCCTTCGCTGCTATCTTGGTCGCATGCTCCTTTCAGCAAGAACGTAACAACTTGATGTTTGA
>NC_053026.1:298386934-298411913 GCF_003073215.2 Triticum urartu | reverse complement strand
CCTTCTCTTCTCGCTCTCCTTTGCGTATGTTAGCCACCATATATGCTAGTCGCTTGCTGCAGCTCCACCTCATACCTTTTACCCTACCCATAAGCTTAAATAGTCTTGATCGCGAGGGTGTGAGATTGCTGAGTCCCCGTGACTCACAGATACTTCCAAAACCAGCTTGTAGGTGCCGATGAGTCCGTGCAGATGACGCAACCAAGCTCAAGAGGAGCTCGATGAAGATCTTGTCCTTTATGTTGATTCGTTCTAGTTGATCAGTAGTGGAGCCCAGTTGGGGTCGACCGGGGGACCTTTGTCGCATTTGGGGTTCTTCTTTTGTTTTGGTTCCGTAGTCGGACCTTGATTGTATCTGGATGATGTAATGCTTTATTCATGTAATTGTGTGAAGTGGCGATTGTAAGCCAACTATGTATCTCTTTCCCTTATGTATTACATGGGTTGTGTGAAGATTACCTCTCTTGCGACATTGCTTTCAATGCGGTTATGCCTCTAAGTCGTGCTTCGACACGTGGGAGGTATAGCCGCATCGAGGGCGTTACAAGTTGGTAATCAGAGCCTTCCCCGACCTTAGGAGCCCCATTGCTTGATCGTTTTTAGCGGCCGAGTTGTCTCTAGAAAAATGTTTTGAGTCATTTAGGAATTATATATCGGAGAGTTAGGAATTCTTTTTACTTCCCAGTCTCCTCATCGCTCTGGTAAGACATCCTGACGTAGAGTTTTGACTCTTCTCTTCTCAAATTTCACTAAAAAAAATTTAGGATCACGCGGGTATCTTGGAATCGTTCCGATGGTTTTGTGACGAGAACATTGTCTTGGTGCCTCTTGTCAGGGGTTTTGTGGAAGTGTCCCGGGGAGTTTAGCTCCGAGGTGTTGTCGTCACAATTTTATCGTTGCAATTCTGGAATACCTGAGTTTAGTACGCCGACATCGAAAATCTCTTTTATGCAGTTCGTTGGTGAGATAACCTCGACGCCACCCAGTACTGGGGCGGGAGTTCGGGAGTATTGCCATAACTCGTATAATGGATGCTTTTCGAAGGTTGAGGTAGATGATTCCCGAAGGTTTCTTGGTTATGTGTTGAAGGATGGATACAACTGGATGTAGGATTTGCTAGATTTGGGTGAGATATTATGCTTCCCCTGTATCCCCAACACCTGATTGCATAACCGGAAAGTTTCGGGAGTTTATATGTGGGAATTCAAGTAGCTCTTAGGATATCTTTCCGACAGATGTATGATTTGAAATTGGGGTTCGACATCTAGTGGTCCGCATATTCACGGTCGGTTTTACAGTGGTCTCATTGTGTCTTAAAGAGTCCTTGGCTATGCCGACTCGGGGACGCTTCGTATGTCATGTGCACTGCCTTGTACATGATGGTGCTGTACGATCGAGCCCGTGTAGGCCCCACCACGAAAACTTCGGGCGAAATCTCTATCATATGTTTGTTCCGGCTTATTCTGCAAGCCAATCCTTTGTTTTTGTTTTGAGTTGTGGTATTTGATTTGCTTCGAAGTCAAGAGTTGATTCCATACCTTTCCTAAATGGTGTTCTCATACTCCGATGTGAATACCAATCCTCTTGATAATCGAGATTGTCATGTCAATCCTTTTCAACCGGCGTGTTTCTCTTCAAGTGGATCTGATCATTTCAACAACCGCAAGATCAAGTATCAGTTCTTCTCAACGGTGTTCGTTTCATCCATTCCAAATTGTCTTTGTTTTTTTCCCACCCTCCCTCCCTTTGTTTTTTCTCCAAGGATTCAGATATCTTAATCGAGTATCCATCTTATTTGATGTGAAGTCTCTCCATTCTTTTCTATCATTATTCTTACCCAGTGGTTCCCTTGAAGGTGTTCTTCTAGTTCACCATTATTCGTTCTTTTCTTCTCCGGTGGTTTCAAGTCAAGCTTTGTTGATCATATCTTTTTCTCGTTTCAATGTTTTCTCATGCCGGTGCAATCCTTAATCATTCACCTCTCCCTGTTCAATTGTTTCGGAGTGCTGAAGATATCTCAGAAGGATCGTCTTGTCATTCAAGATCCGTTAATCCTATTTTGAGAATGTTTATCTCATTCAAGTCTTTTAATTCAACCGGGGTTTTCTCTCTATTAAATTGTTCAACGGTGTATCTTTTGAGTGGGCCCTAACCCACAGTTCTTTTCCCAGGATCTTTCCTGACTCTTCTCTTTTCCCGGCGTTACTCTCAAATTCTTTTTCCAAGTTTGACGTAAGAATGAATTGTTATCAGTCAAATGCCTTTGTCGAAGATCTTCCATTTCTTTTCATCGTTGGCTCAACCTTTCTATTCTTCATTCCGGAGTGCCTCAACAATTTTTGTTGGTGTTTCTCGTCGTCATTCTCGGATTTGAAGCCTGAAGAAGACTTTTCCTCCATATCTTGCTCCATTCTCTTCAAGATTCGTGATTCTAGCGTGTTCCCATCCTCTCATAATTATTTTTTGATTGTGAGAATTCTTTTCACCCATCCGGAGCAATTCAAATTTCTGTTCAGTTTGATTATCCGGAGCCCATCATCTAAGATTTATCCATTCCAGTTTTCAGCTCTCATACTCTAAATCATACCGGTGTCTAAATCAAGGATTCTCTAAACAGCTCGTAATCTTTTCGTTCTCATGGGTCTAAATTCTCTCAAGCATCTTCGTTTAATTGCTAATTCTTCCCGGTGTGTCTTCATGTTTTAATCGTTCGTTTCAATTCTTACGGTGGTTTGCTCAAGAGTTCTCTTCCTTATTCATCATATCAATTCATTCATTGTTTCAATCCTACCGGTGGTCCATTAAGTTTGCGCTATATCTATCTAAATCCTTTCTACGAGAATAAGTCATATGCGATCCGTTGCTTGTCATCAATTTAAATTGGTGAAGGATAAGCATAATATAATTCTTATTCTTGTCCCACCCAAGTGATTAATTTTTTTCCTGAGTGGTTCATCATATCATATTCTCAGTTCGAGATGCTTTATCTTTTCTTTCCCGGAGTTCCAAGCTCTCATCATCACGAAGTTCCATCTTAAATCATTACAAGGTTTCACCTTGTGTTTTTTTAAACGTCTTTTTCTTGTCGTTACCCTTTGTTACCGGAGTTCTTCATGAAGTTTCTACATGATGGTTCATCAAGTTTTTATATTCCTTCTCGAAGTGTTCATCGAGATTCTTTTCTAAGGAGCTCAAGCATTCTCATCTTGCAATCCGGAGTTCAATCTTTCTTCCGTATCATTGGAGATGGTATTATGTCATTCTTAATAATTTGAGTTCATGTTTCATAACTCACATGTTGTTAGGAATGAGATATTTTAAATCCATCAACCTATTCATTGGAATTATCTTGGGTTATATTTCACCTAAAGCTTTCCCTAAGGATTGTTGCTATCTATGGTGCTTATAAATGATCAAATGTCTTCTTTTATCTTTTCCGGTGGGATATAGTTTCTCGTCTCCTTGTTCTTATCAATCCAATTCTTTTCCCGTGAGTGGCAGGTTGTCACCTCATAATTTGAGATGTATTCCATAAGACCATATCAAGCTTATCTTTTTCATTGTTGGTTTTCCAACAATTTCGTTCAACCCTTCTTTTAAGGATGCTTTTCAAATTCTATTGTGGTAGAAGATGTCTTTTTCCTCTCAATTCTTTCCTTTCCAAGAGCCAACTTCTATTCTTTCTCCCGGAGGTCTAGTGATGTTGCTCTTTTCACTCCTCATCTCGGTTTGTCAAGATCATGTTCAATTTCTTCCATTTATAGTCGAAGTGTTGTCCAAATTTATATCATTCTTATACCTTCCCTATCTTGTTTTAACAGGAGTGTTGTGTCCCTTTTGCTCAAGCTCTTTCATTTTATCAAGTTTTTCATCTCTTCTAAACCGGAGTGCTGTCCGAGATCTTTCTTACCCATTGTTCCATTCATTCAATAGTTACGGAGGCAGTGTATTGCGATTTCATCAAGTATCTTCTCATCTTATCAAGTTCTTATTCAATTCCTTTTCTTTTCAATCGGAGTGATGTTTGAATTTGTTCTTCCTTGTTCCTTTTTCCTAACGGAATGCTTTCAACTTTGTTCTTCTCCGTTGCTTTCTTTCTTTCATTTTGCTCAACCTTTTCAAGGTTCTTTGGTTTCACTCGTTTGTCAAAGAAGCAACTTAGTTTTACCTCTTCTCTTTCTCTTTCTCTTCCGTTTTCCCCTCCGGTGCCATTCTAGATCTCGGGACGAGATCCTCTCGTAGTGGTGGAGTGTTGTAACACCCCGTGATCGATGTGCCAGGTGTCCTTTAGTTTTTCTACGTTTTTGCCATGTCATTGCTTGCGTGTCATGCATTGCATATCATGTCATCATGTTTTCAAAACCTGCATCCGTCCGGGTTCCCCCAGTTCCCTCTGTTGTCCGTTCTGGGTCCAGACCACTTGCACGCGCCCGCGGCATGTCCGAAATAGTGTTTTATAAGTGGCCGGAAAATGTTCTCGGATTGGGGTGAAAGTTCGCATGCGGTGTTGTTTTAGTGTTAGTAGGTCGCCCGCCAAGTTTCATCGCATTCCGAGCCCGTTTGATGCCCCAACGGTTAACCATAGCGACAATATAGCTGGTCTAACGTCGGGCGTTTTCGGTCTCCGGAAACGGTTGCCGGGTTTCTTTCCTTTTTCTTCGCAGTCCAACCACACACTTGACCTTGTCCATCAAACCCTCTTTGCACGGTTCATTGACCCCCTCGCGCGCCCGAAAGTTGTCCCGGACCCGACCCGGACTGTCTCTACCGTCGTGTCTGGATCATCTCCAAACATCTACAAAACGTCTCCGTTTTGTTATTGGACTTCCTAATATATATATTTTTTCGCGACGTCCGATTTTAATCGGAGGGACGAGATACCCCCTAACCCGGCCCGCTCAGTCGTAACAGTTGAGTCCGGATCAACCCTGAAATACCACGATACTTCTTTCGTTTCTTCTTTTGACTACCCATTTGACCTGGAGCCGTCCGATGATAATCGGACGCACCTAAAAACCCCTTCCGTCTGCTATATAATCAGACCAACCCTAAAATTGAGGAGAGTTGTCCCATACTCCCTAATTCCTAGCGCCGCCGCCACTCTTGTCCCTTCTCCCTCGGGATCCATCCAACCCACCTCTCTTTTTCTGTACGCAACCAACCAGCGCCGCTCGCCAGTCCCCTCGCGCCCAAGACCTCATCGCGCCGACGACCATGGCCAGGCCATCGCCCTCACCTGCGCCCTTCTTCTTTTTTCCTGCCTTCTCCTCCCTCCTCTGCTCTAATCCCCCCTCTCTCCTTCTCTTGCTTCAACAGGAACCCAAAGGAGCTCTGCCCCGACGCCATGGACAGGAGTCGTCGTTCTCTAGTTCCGACCTCGTGCGAGCTTGCCAAGCCCCAAGCCGCGCCGGATTTGGAGGGGATCACCGCCGCCGCGCCTTTTTCCTGACCCCCACGACCTTCTCCAGCCCCGTTCCCGTCGATAGCCCGCCGTCGCCGCTCCTCTGCGTCGAACGGCAGCAGTCCAGACAGAGGACGCCGCCTCTACCTCGACCGCTCCTCTCCTCCCCGAGATCCTCATCGGCATCGAGAGCCTCCAGCTGGACCCCGCAGGCCGCGCCCTCCAGCTCGTCTCCGCAGTCGGTCCTCCCCAAGTCCTCGTCGCCGGGCTCTGCTTCTGCGTGTGGGAACGACGACGGCCAACGACAAGTCACCCCGCCCCGCGTTGACCAGTCCAGCGCCAGCCTGGACGAGTGCCACTCGCCGCGCGAGGCCTCCTCTGCTTCGCTCGCAGCCCAGATGCCCAGCTCCACCTCAGCCCGTCGACCCCTAGATCCACTGAGCAGCGTCAGTTCGCGCAAGGCCCAGCGCTCGGCCTCCCGGCCCAGTATCGCCCCTGCCGGCATCTTCTCTGCAACAGTGGGCCGAAGCCCATGGGTGAGGCCACCTAGCGCCCCACCTTTTTTTTCTTCCTGCTGTTGGGCTTGTCCTAGAGTCAGCCCGCTTCTACATTTTTTTCCCAGTTTCTGCGAATTTATCTTTTATTCCAGTAAAACAGTTTTGCAGAAACACCCTTGAACTTCATGCATGTTTTAACTCACAAACTAAGCATCACATGTAAAAACTTAATATATGAAACTTGCTTAGAATTTTATCTAGTTTCATAATATGCCACTTTCATCCATGTTTAAAATGTTTAAAATGATGTTTGTTCATAATTTACCTAATGCCATGTTAAAATGCTTTAATTCATAACTATTTAACCGTAACTCGAAATTTAATAAACTTTATATGTAAATGGGGTAGAATTTTGCCTAGTTTATCATGGTGACATTGTTTTGCATGGTAAACAACTCTAAAATATGGTTTAGGGAAGAACAGTACCAAATCTATAATATGCTCATGAGGAGTTTCTGGATTTGTTGTTCGTTGCTTCCGGCCTCATTTAACCTTGACTAGATGGGTAGTTTTCTTTTGCTTCACCCTCTTGCCATGTTTAACAACATTTAATATTGTTGGGTACATAAATGAGATCGAACTAAATAATTGATGTGGTGCTCCGTCAATATGCCACTCGTTGCATATTGAGCTCCACTTAACTTGTAGTGTTGTTTGTTGCATTTTGCCATGCCATGCCATGAATGATTAAACCAGACATGCATCATACTTGATTGTGCATCATGCCATGATTATGTGGTGGTTGTTTACTATGTTTGTGTGCTTCTTTCCGGTGTTGCTTCTTCGGGTTGGTTCCGGTAACGTCGCGTTTGTGAGGATCCGTTCGACTTCGTCCGTTCTTCTTCTTCATGGACTCGTTCTTCTTCCTTGCGGGGTCTCAGGCAAGATGATCATACCTTGAAATCACTACTATCTTTGCCATGCTAGACGCTCGCTCTTTTGCTATGCCTATGCCGCGATACCTACCACTTGCTTATCGTGCCTCCTATATTGTTGAACCAAGCCTCTAACCCACCTTGTCCTAGCAAACCGTTGTTTGGCTATGCTACCGCTTTGCTCAGCCCCTCTTATAGCGTTGTTAGTTGCAGGTGAAGGTTGAAGTTTGTTCCTTGTTGGAACATGGAGATGTTGTTCCTTGTTGGAACATGTTACTTGTTGGGATATCACAATATATCTTATTTAATTAATGCATCTATATACTTGGTAAAGGGTGGACGGCTCGGCCTTATGCCTAGTGTTTTGTTCCACTCTTGCCACCCTAGTTTCCGTCATATCGGTGTTATGTTCCCGGATTTTGCGTTCCTTACGCGGTTGGGTTATAATGGGAACCCCTTGACAGTTCGCTTTGAATAAAACTCCTCCAGCAAGGCCCAACCTTGGTTTTACCATTCGCCACCTAGCCTTTTTCCCTTGGGAGTCGCGCATCCTGAGGGTCATCTTATTTTAACCCCCCGGGCCAGTGCTTGTCTAAGTGTTGGTACGAACTAGAGTCCTTTGCAGCGCCACCTCGGGGAAACTTGAGGGCTGGTTTTAGTTGTACGGAGCACTCATCCGGTGTTGCCCTAAGAATGAGATATGTGCAGCTCCTATCAGGATGTCGGCACATCGAGCGGTCTTGCTGGACTTGTTTTACCATTGTTGAGGATGTCTTGAAGAACCGGGATACCGAATGTGACGCCCGGGTAATTAAGCTACAGTAATCCTCACTAATGATGCCACGTCACCTCTGTCACTGTACTTAATCTCGGGTTAAATCAAAACGGTTTCGAAATTCAATTCAAAATTATGATGGTAATAAAAGTTTTCAAAAAAATAATCAAACTAAAATGTTCGGGGGTTGTCAAATATTACAAGGTTAATTATGGTGGGGTGCACACATTTTTATAAAGTGTCTGAATATTTTAAAATGATAAAACAGAAGAGAAATAAATTAAGAAAAGAAAAATAAAACAAGGAGAGGAAAGAAACCCCCCCCCCCTGGCCAAACTGGGCCAAGCCCACCTGGCCCAGCCGGCCAGCCCCTTGGCCCGGCCCACCCCACTCACTCCCATAACCCCCCCGGTCGCGGAAACCCTAGCCGACACCCCATTCCCCCCGATCCTTCTCCTCCTCCCCCCGCCGATCTGGATTCGGGATCCGCCCGATCGTCGCCCCCGACGCCGGCGCCACCCACTCGGCGCTCGTCCTCCTCCTCCTCCCGACCGGCCGCGCAGGACGCCCGAACCCCCCCCCCTCGTCGCCTCGGGACCGTCCCCGACTCCCACCTCGCCGGATCCGCATCGCCGGACGGCCGCCGCCTCGACCTCCTCCCCGCCGGACGCCCCCGACCGCCCCGAGCCGCTTCCGAGACCCCCGTCCCCCCCTGAGCTCTTCCCTCCCCTGCTTCGCTCTGTAGCCGTAGGGGTCGACCCCCGCGCTCGGTCGCCATGGCCGGAGCTCGCTCCGGCGCCGCGCTCGTCGCGCTCCGGCTCGCGCCGGCTCACCGCGCCCCACGTACCCCCCTCCCCTCGCGCCTCCTCCGCTCGGTCGAGGCCCCCCCTCCTCTTCCCCCTCGTTCCCCTCCGTACCCGAGCGCCCCCGTCGCGGATCTCGTCGCCGGCGCCCTTCCAGTGACCAAATGGTCACGGGGCCGAGCCCCTTGTGCTCAGCGCGTCGCGCAGCCCCCCTGGCCTTCCCGTTAGCCCCGTAGCGCGATCCCGACGCGGTCCCGAATCCCACCGCCGCCTCCGCCGCTCGCCGGCGTCGTTTCCGGCCAAGTCCGGCCGTGCCTCTGCCACCGTTGGACGCGGCATCCCCTCCACGTTCGAACGCACCCGCCCGCGGCCATTTTTGCCGCCGGACGGCGAATCCCGGCGAGGTCCGGCGCCCCTCCGCCGCGGGAACGCTCCCCGGAGCTCCCCAACGCCGGCCGCCGACGTGGCCGACCTGGGGCCACCCCTGGGTCACTGACCCGTGGGCCCTAGGGGCCCGGCCGGCCTGTTGACCCGGTCAGCCTTGCTGACTGGACCGGCCATGCCACTGACCGCAGGCCCCCCCCAGAACGTTAAAAATAAAAATAAATGATAATTAAAATATTAATTAATTAATTAAGTAAATACTTAATTTAATTAATCCTGATTAATTAACCTAATGGCTAATTAACCTAATTAACTATTGTTAATTAACTAACAGAGTATGACGAACGGGACCCACCTGTCAGGTTGACCAAGTCAACCCTGTTGACTGCTGACGTCAGCATGACATCATGCTGACGTCATAAATTCATTTTTCGAATTAAATAATTAATTAATTAAATTCCAGAAATTAATAAAATCTTTAGAAAATCATATCTTTTAATCCGTAACTCGGATTAAAAAATTTTCAACATGAAAGTTGCTCAGAACGACGAGACGAATTCGGATACGCAGTCCGTTCGTCCGCCACGCATCCCTAACCTATCAAACTCGCAACTTTCCCCCTCCGGTTCACCGGTCCGAAAACGCGAAACACCGGGGATACTTTCCCGGATGTTATCCCCCTTCACCGGTATCACCTACTACCGCGTTAGGGCACCTCTAACGCCGTAACTTGTCATGTCATGCATCACTATGCATATGCTTGCATTATATTTATTGTTTCTTCCCCCTCTTCTCTCTCTAGACACCGAGACCGACGCCGCTGCTACCCACCGTACGACTACGGTGTTGACGACCCCTCTCTCTTGCCAGAGCAACCAGGCAAGCCCCCCCTTGATCACCAGATATCGCCTACTCTCCTCTATACTGCTTGCATTAGAGTAGTGTAACATGTTACTGCTTTCGTTATTCCTATCCTGATGCATAGCCTGTCCTTGCTACTACTGTTGATACCTTTACCTGCAATCCTACTTGCTTAGTATAGGATGCTAGTATTTCCATCTGTGGCCCTACATCCTTGTCTGTCTTCCATGCTATACTATCGGGCCGTGATCACTCGGGAGTTGATCACGGGTATATACGATATACTTTATACATGATACATGTGGTGACTAAAGACGGGTCGGCTTGAGGAGCACCCGCGAGTGGATCTTTGAGGCGGAGCGACAGGGCAGGTTCCGACCACCTAGGAGAGAGGTGGGCCTGGCCCTGGTCGGCGTTCGCGGATACTTAACACGCTTAACGAGATCTGGGTATTTGATCTGAGTCTGGCCATTTGGTCTATACGCACTAACCATCTACGCGGGAGTAGTTATGGGTATCCCGGCGTCGTGGTATCAGCCGAAGCCTTCTTGACGTCAGCGACGGAGCGGCGCGCGCTGGATTGGACTGGAACGCCACTAGGCTAGGTCTGCTTCCGGCCGCCCACGCAACGTGCAGGTGTGCTAAGGGCGATGGGCCCAGACCCCTGGGCGCTTAGGTTTAGACCGGCGTGCTGACCTCTCTGTTGGTCTAGGTGGGGCTGCGACGTGTTGATCTTCCGAGGCCGGGCATGACCCAGGAAAGTGTGTCCGGCCAAATGGGATCGAGCGTGTTGGGGTATGTGGTGCACCCCTGCAGGGAAGTTAATCTATTCGAATAGCCGTGATCTTCGGTAACAGGACGACTTGGAGTTGTACCTTGACCTTATGACAACTAGAACCGGATACTTAATAAAACACACCCTTCCAAGTGCCAGATACAACCGGTGATCGCTCTCTCACAGGGCGACGAGGGGAGGATCATCGGTTAGGATTATGCTATGCGATGCTACTTGGAGGACTTCAGTCTACTCTCTTCTGCATGCTGCAAGATGGAGGTGGCCAGAAGCGTAGTCTTCGATAGGACTAGCTATCCCCCTCTTATTCCGGCATTCTGCAGTTCAGTCCACATATGATACCCTTACTCCATTTGATACCCATGCATATGTAGTGTAGCTCCTTGCTTGCGAGTACTTTGGATGAGTACTCACGGTTGCTTTCTCCCCCTTTTCCCCCTTTCCTTTCATTCTGGTTGTCGCAACCAGATGCTGGAGTCCAGGAGCCAGACGCCACCGTCGACGACGACTCCTACTACACCGGAGGTGCCTACTACTACGTGTGCCCGCTGACGACGACCAGGAGTAGTTAGGAGGATCCCAGGCAGGAGGCCTGCGCCTCTTTCGATCTGTATCCCAGTTTGTGCTAGCCTTCTTAAGGCAAACTTGTTTAACTTATGTCTGTACTCAGATATTGTTGCTTCCGCTGACTCGTCTATGATCGAGCTCTTGTATTCGAGCCCTCGAGGCCCCTGGCTTGTAATATGATGCTTGTATGACTTATTTTATTTGTAGAGTTGTGTTGTGATATCTTCCCGTGAGTCCCTGATCTTGATCGTACACGTTTGCGTGTATGATTAGTGTACGATTAAATCGGGGGCGTCACAAGTTGTATCAGAGCCGACTGCCTGTAGGAACCCCCTTCCACACTCTTTGGCCGAAGTCGAGTCTAGACATTGCAAATTTTTTACTAAATGGCTGTGTGCCTTAACGGGCCCACGTGCCATCGGGTGATACTAGGATCTTTTTACTCCTCGAACCTATACTCTGGGACTCTGACTCTCTTCTACTCGGGTTAAACGAATTTACTAGCTCTGACACTAGGATCCCGTTACGACATTCACCCCAAAGTTGGATAAAAGCCATAGTTATTCCCTAGAATAGTATATTGAGCAGTTTCCACACTGTCATTTGACTCATTTGAAACATCTCTGTTTTCAGATGGAACCCACGAGGCAGGTCGTGCGTCACACGACGGCCATTGGTGCCTCGGGATCACCTGTCATGCTAGTTGAGATGATGACCTATCTGGGTTATCGCTGGCACCCCGAGTACACCGTCTCCGAGGAGTATCAGGACTTTAACCAGGAGCAGTACCGTGCCGTCATCCACCTCTACTCTCGGGAGTATGACTCCACTACTGTGCTACACACCGCTTATGGTGTTGGTGTGACCATCGATATGGCAGTTCACGATGCTGCCTATGCTGCTCTGACATGCCTTCGTAGGGAGTACCGGGAGTTGGACACCTCCCCCTTCAGGCACATTGCTATCGCTTCCGATGTTGGTGCGGAGGGTTACTACACTACTGCCTACTCCACTGTCACCCGAGAGCCCTTCTACCATCAGAACCTGGTTCTGCATGCTGATGGGCTGGATCGAGCTAACCGAGCTCTTCGCCACGAGTTGTACACCACCCGTCAGCACCTTTACCGTGCTCTGACGATGTTGCACCCCTTTGTCGGATCTGGTGAGCTGCCGCGTTCTACTATCTACCCAGCCAGGACCGTGATGCCCTAGGGTGTCGGTTGGCCAGAGGTGGGAGGTTACTCTCCCGCACTTGGTCCTCTTCTGCCACTTGAGCGTCAGGTTCTGCACCAGAGTACCCGCGGACCCCAGGTTGCCGACATGGTGTACCCGATGCCACACTACCAGCTTTCAAGCTACAGCTACCTCCGCAGTACCGCGTGGGACTGATGTAGACTTGCTTGTTAGTGTTAGATGCATTCGCCGCGAGCCTGCGTGCCGCCTATGATGTCTTAGTCTATGTACCAAACTCTGTGTAACGAACTCCATGCATGATCTCTTTTGTAAGATATGCCGACTACTATGTAGTATCTATCGTGCTGCTTTCGTTGTGCATGTTTCATCATGAATGATTCTTGTTATTTGCAATTCTCAATGCTGAACTACCCCTGTTAAATATTAGCAGGATGGTTAGACCAGGTGGTCGTGGTCGTGGTGGCAACGCCCCACCACCGCCTGAGTACATGGCTGGTATGATCCAACAGCTTGAGATGAATCGCCAGTTCATGGAGAATATGATGGCTCAGTTTCCTCGCCCCAATATGAACCAGCAGCCAACCCCAGTAACTCTGCAGGATTTCATGCGCCTGAACCCAACTGTGTACCGCAGCTCAACTCAGCCTCTGGATGCTGATGACTGGCTCCGTGACATCACCTATGAGATGGAGTCTGCTGATGTAGCCCCTGCCAGCTATGTCACCTTTGCTTCCTTCTTCCTGAAGGGACCCGCAGCTCAATGGTGGGACAGCCACAGGCGTACACTACCAGCTGGAACAATCATCACCTGGCCAGACTTCCAAGCTGCCTTCCGTGCTCGCTTCATTCCTCAGGGAGTCATGGACCGGAAGAAGCGTGAGTTCCGCAACCTCACCCAAGGCAACAAAACTGTGGAAGCTTACCAGCGGGAGTTTCTTGACTTGTCCCGCTATGCTGAAGAAGACATTGCAACTGATGCACGCAGACAGGAGAAGTTCCGTGATGGCCTTCAAGCTGACATCAAGCTCGCACTTCTAGTGCATGACTTTACTGATTTCGCCACCTTGGTGAACAAAGCCATCAACGTCGAAACTGGTCTGCAGGAATACCAGAGCTCTCACAGGCGCAACCGTGACACGGGCTCATCTTCGGGCCCGTCCTCGCAGAAGCGCAAGATATGGATTCCCAATAGCTTCTACCAGCCGGATGCACCTACCCCAAGGCAGACCTATGCTGCACCTCGTCTGCCTACTCCTCCGACTAGGCGGCCAAGACTCCCAGCTCCACCACCACAAGCTCCTGTTCCCACTCCCAATAATGGATTGTGCTTCAGGTGTGGACAACCAGGGCATCGTGCTAGGGAATGCAACCAGAACCCGAATCAACTGGCCCTTCCAGCAACTGGCCATGGAAGCAACCAGCCCCGCAGCAACAATGCCAAGTCTTATGGTCGTGTTCATGCCAACCACGTTGATCTGAGCGAAGCTCAAGACCAGCCTGCTACTGTGATGGGTACCCTCCTCGTAAATTCAGTACCAGCATCCGTTTTATTTGATACAGGTGCATCGCATTCATTCATGTCAGAAGGTTTTGCATGCTTGCACGACATTAAATGTGAGAACATGGATGCTTCACTATTAGTACACACCCCTGCGGGCCAATGTCGGACCTCCATGATTTGCAACGACGTCCCTGTAGAAATCGAAGGACTGGAATTCCTTGTCTCTCCCATCGTACTGAAGTCCTGTAGCATTGATCTCATTCTGGGAATGAATTGGTTAAAAGCGCATACTGCTTCTATAGTTTGCGCCACTAAGGTCGTCCATCTGCTACACCCTTCTGATGAAATAATAGCTTACCAAGCTCATCTAGTTCAGAACGCCGAGGCACGACTTTATGCCTTGAATGCGTTGAACGCTGCACCACTCGAGGGCATTGAAAACGTTCCCGTCATTCGTGAATTCCAAGATGTATTCCCAGAAGAACTTCCAGGGATTCCCCCTGCTAGAGCTGTCGAATTCATCATCGACTTGAAACCCGGCACTGCCCCTATAGCTAAACGACCCTACAAGATGCCGCCGCATGAACTCCTTGAGCTTAAGGAGGAAATCGACAAATCTCTTGTCAAAGGTTTCATTCGCCCAAGTTGCTCTCCTTGGGGAGCACCTTCTCTCTTTGTTAGGAAGAAGGATGGGACAAACCGATTGGTCCAAGACTACCGTCCTATAAACCAAGCTACCATTCAGAATAAATACCCTCTTCCTCGGATCAATGATCTTTATGATCAACTGGCTGGTTCATCAGTGTTCTCCAAACTCGACTTGAGGTTGGGTTACCACCAGATCCGTGTTCGAGAAGAGGACATCCCAAAAACCGCCTTCGTGACTCGGTATGGGTCATATGAGTACACCGTCATGTCATTCGGCTTAACGAATGCTCCCGCCACCTTCTCTCGTCTGATGAATTATATATTCATGGATTACCTCGACAAGTTCGTCGTGGTTTATCTGGACGATATCCTTGTATTTTCCAAGAACGAGGAAGAACATGCTGGACATCTGCGTCTTGTGCTAGAGAAGCTTCGAGAACATCAACTGTATGCTAAGTATTCCAAGTGTGAATTCTGGCTCCCCGAAGTAACCTATCTTGGTCATGTCATCTCCAAGGATGGTATTGCCGTCAACCCTGAACGAGTTCAAGCTATTCTCGATTGGACTCCTCCGAAGAACGTCAAGCAAGTCCGAAGTTTCCTCGGTCTCGCCAGCTACTGCCGTCGATTCGTCGAGAACTTCTCCAAGGTTGCCAGGCCCCTGACTAATCTGTTGCATAAGGGTGTCAAGTTTGACTGGACAGACAAGTGTCAGGAAAGTTTCCAGGTGCTCAAAGACAAGTTGACTTCTGCCCCCGTGCTTGCACCACCTGATACTAAGAAGGACTTCGTCATTTACTGCGACGCTTCCCGCCAAGGATTAGGCTGTGTCCTAATGCAGGAGCGCAGAGTGATTGCTTATGCCTCTCGTCAATTGCGCCCTCACGAAGAAAACTACCCAGTTCACGACCTCGAGCTTGCTTCTGTCATTCATGCACTGAAGCAGTGGCGACATTACCTTCTCGGTAATCGTTGCGAGATCTTCACCGACCATCAAAGTCTGAAGTATCTGTTTACTTAGCCAGATTTGAACCTACGCCAGCAAAGATGGATGGAGACTGTTGCAGACTTTGACGTGGATATATCATATACCCCCGGCAAGGCTAATGTGATGGCTGATGCCTTGAGCCGCAAGTCTTACTGCAACCACCTCCAGGTTCATAAAGTTCAGCCCTCGCTTACCGAAGAATTTAGAAGGCTGAACCTCCATATTGTTCCTCCGGGATCACTCGCTCCCCCTCCCGAAGATTTCCCCAAACGGAACCTCCATGTTGTTTCCAAGGGTTCTCTCAATACCCTGGTTGCGAAACCAGATCTTGTGGACACCATCAAATGGATACAGAAATGTGACGATGAAGTCCTCAAGATTAAACGCGACCTCAAAAGGGGAAAGCCCTCATTCTTCACGATCGCCGACGATGGCGCCTTGTATTTCAAAGGCCGCTTAGTGGTACCGTGTTCAAAGAAAAACCTGGATAAGACTAAAAGGGTTATGCAAGAAGCCCATGATACGCCTCTGTCCATCCATCCTGGTAGTACAAAGATGTACCAGGATATTCGTCAAAGATTCTGGTGGTCTAATATGAAGCAGGACATTGCTCGTTATGTTGCTGAGTGTGACATTTGTCGCCGAATCAAAGCAGAGCATCAAAGGCCTGCTGGAACTCTGCAACCTATCTCTATTCCTGAATGGAAATGGGACCATGTTGAAATGGACTTCGTCACTGGATTTCCCAAATCGCAGAAAGGTAATGATGCTATTCTTGTCGTCATTGACCGACTTTCCAAAGTTGCCCATTTTCTGGCGGTCAAAGAGACAATCACTGCTAGTCAGCTTGCTACTCTCTACATGGCCAGAATTGTTTCACTTCACGGAATTCCACTGGTTATCAGTTCAGACCGTGGCAGCTTATTCACTTCAAGATTCTGGGCAAGTTTCCAAGAAGCTATGGGGACTCACTTATCTTTCAGTACTGCGTTCCACCCTCAGTCGCAAGGGCAAGTTGAACGTGTCAACCAAGTTCTCGAAGACATGCTTCGAGCTTGTGTAATCTCATTCGGCAAGAAATGGGAGGAATCTCTTCCATATGCCGAGTTCTCTTATAATAATAGCTATCAAGCTAGTCTGAAGATGTCCCCCTTCGAAGTGCTTTATGGACGAAAGTGTCGAACCCCTCTGAACTGGTCAGAAACTGGGGAACGCCCACTCTTCGGTCCGGATATTATCCAACAGGCCGAAGAACAAGTTCGCATTATTCGCGAGAATCTCAAGACTGCTCAGTCACGTCAGAAAAGTCAGTATGACCGTCATCACCAAGACATGGTCTATCAACCTGGCGAAAGGGCTTATCTTCGAGTTACACCAACGAAGGGTGCTCACCGCTTCGGGATCAAGGGCAAGCTAGCTCCTCGCTATATTGGCCCATTCACTATTCTGGAAAGGCGTGGAAAAGTGGCATATCAACTGGAGCTTCCGTCGAACCTTTCTCAGGTTCACGATGTGTTCCACGTGTCACAACTCCGACGCTGCTTCAAGGACCCAATCCGAGCAGTGGATCATGAAGTGCTCGAATTGCAGCAGGACCTCTCCTATAAAGAGCATCCGGTCCGCATTCTCGACCAAGCTGAACGCCGCACACGTCAGAAGGCGATCAAGTTCCTCAAAGTCCAGTGGTCGAATCACTCTGAAGACGAAGCCACCTGGGAACGCGAGGATCGTCTGCGTGATGAATACCCCGCACTCTTTCCTTCTACCTCCTAAATCTCGGGACGAGATTTCTTGTAGTGGAGGAGAATTGTGACGCCCGGGTAATTAAGCTACAGTAATCCTCACTAATGATGCCACGTCACCTCTGTCACTGTAGTTAATCTCGGGTTAAATCAAAACAGTTTCGAAATTCAATTCAAAATTATGATGGTAATAAAAGTTTTCAAAAAATAATCAAACTAAAATGTTCGGGGGTTGTCAAATATTACAAGGTTAATTATGGTGGGGTGCACACATTTTTATAAAGTGTCTGAATATTTTAAAATGAAATAAAACAGAAGAGAAAATAAATTAAGAAAAGAAAAATGAAACAAAGGAGAGGGAAACCCCCCCCTGGCCAAACTGGGCCAAGCCCACCTGGCCCAGCCGGCCAGCCACTGGCCCGGCCCACCCCCTCACTCCCATAACCCCCCCGGTCGGCGGAAACCCTAGCCGACACCCCATTCCCCCCCGATCCCCTTCTCCTCCCTCCCCCGCCGATCTGGATCGGGATCCGCCCGATCCCGTCGCCCCCGACGCCGGCGCCCCACCCCACCGGCGCTCGTCCTCCTCCCCTCCTCCCCGACCGGCCGCGCAGGACGCCCGAACCCCCCCCCTCGTCGCCTCGGGACCGTCCCCGACTCCCACCTCGCCGGATCCGCATCGCCGGACGGCCGCCGCCTCGACCTCCTCCCCCGTGAGCTCTTCCCTCCCCTGCTTCGCTCTGTAGCCGTAGGGGTCGACCCCCGCGCTCGGTCGCCATGGCCGGAGCTCGCTCCGGCGCCGCGCTCATCGCGCTCCGGCTCGCGCCGGCTCACCGCGCCCCACGTACCCCCCTCCCCTCGCGCCTCCTCCGCTCGGTCGAGGCCCCCCTCCTCTTCCCCCTCGTTCCCCTCCGTACCCGAGCGCCCCCGTCGCGGATCTCGTCGCCGGCGCCCTTCCAGTGACCAAATGGTCACGGGGCCGAGCCCCCTTGTGCTCAGCGCGTCGCGCAGCCCCCCTGGCCTTCCCGTTAGCCCCGTAGCGCGATCCCGACGCGGTCCCGAATCCCGCCGCCGCCTCCGCCGCTCGCCGGCGTCGTTTCCGGCCAAGTCCGGCCGTGCCTCTGCCACCGTTGGACGCGGCATCCTCTCCACGTTCGAACGCACCCGCCCGCGGCCATTTTTGCCGCCGGACGGCGAATCCCGGCGAGGTCCGGCGCCCCTCCGCCGCGGGAACGCTCCCCGGAGCTCCCCAACGCCGGCCGCCGACGTGGCCGACCTGGGGCCACCCCTGGGTCACTGACCCGTGGGCCCTAGGGGCCCGGCCGGCCTGTTGACCCGGTCAGCCTTGCTGACTGGACCGGCCATGCCACTGACCGCAGGCCCCCCCCAGAACGTTAAAAATAAAAATAAATGATAATTAAAATATTAATTAATTAATTAAGTAAATACTTAATTTAATTAATCCTGATTAATTAACCTAATGGCTAATTAACCTAATTAACTATTGTTAATTAACTAACAGAGTATGACGAACGGGACCCACCTGTCAGGTTGACCAAGTCAACCCTGTTGACTGCTGACGTCAGCATGACATCATGCTGACGTCATAAATTCATTTTTCGAATTAAATAATTAATTAATTAAATTCCAGAAATTAATAAAATCTTTAGAAAATCATATCTTTTAATCCGTAACTCGGATTAAAATATTTTCAACATGAAAGTTGCTCAGAACGACGAGACGAATCCGGATACGCAGTCCGTTCGTCCGCCACACACCCCTAACCTATCGAACCCGCAACTTTCCCCCTCCGGCTCCTCTGCCCGAAATCACGAAACACCGGGAATACTTTCCCGGATGTTTCCCCCCTTAACCGGTACCACCTCATACCACGTTAGGGCACGCCTAGCATCGTTACTTGTCATGTCATGCTTCACTATGCATATGCTTGCATTATATTTATTGTTTCTTCCCCCTCTTCTCTCTCTAGACACCAAGACTGACGCCGCTGCTACCCCGTACGACTACGGTGTTGACGACCCCTTTCTCTTGCCAGAGCAACCAGGCAAGCCCCCCCTTTGATCACCAGATATCGCCTACTCTTCTCTATACTGCTTGCATTAGAGTAGTGTAGCATGTTACTGCTTCCCGTTAATCCCATACTGATGCATAGCCTGTCCTTGCTACTACTGTTGTTACCTTTACCTGCAATCCTAATGCTTAGTATAGGATGCTAGTTTATCATCAGTGGCCCAACATCCTTGTCTGTCTGCCATGCTATACTGTCGGGCCGTGATCACTCGGGAGTTGATCACGAGTATATACTATATACTTTATACATGATACATGTGGTGACTAAAGACGGGTCGGCTTGAGGAGCACCCGCGAGTGGAGTTTTGAGGCGGAGCGGCAGGGCAGGTTCCGACCACCTAGGAGAGAGGTGGGCCTGGCCCTGGTCGGCGTTCGCGGATACTTAACACGCACTAACCATCTACGCGGGAGTAGTTATGGGTATCCCGGCGTCGTGGTATCAGCCGAAGCCTTCTTGACGTCAGCGACGGAGCGGCGCGCGCTGGATTGGACTGGAACGCCACTAGGCTAGGTCTGCTTCCGGCCGCCCACGCAACGTGCAGGTGTGCTAAGGGCGATGGGCCCAGACCCCTGGGCGCTTAGGTTTAGACCGGCGTGCTGACCTCTCTGTTGGTCTAGGTGGGGCTGCGACGTGTTGATCTTCCGAGGCCGGGCATGACCCAGGAAAGTGTGTCCGGCCAAATGGGATCGAGCGTGTTGGGGTATGTGGTGCACCCTTGCAGGGAAGTTAATCTATTCGAATAGCCGTGATCTTCGGTAACAGGACGACTTGGAGTTGTACCTTGACCTTATGACAACTAGAACCGGATACTAAGTAAAACACACCCTTCCAAGTGCCAGATACAACCGGTGATCGCTCTCTCACAGGGTGACGAGGGGAGGATCATCGGTTAGGATTATGCTATGCGATGTTACTTGGTGAACTTACCTTTTGCTCTCTTCTGCATGCTGCAAGATGGAGGTGGCCAGAAGCGTAGTCTTCGATAGGACTAGCTATCCCCCTCTTATTCCGGCATTCTCAGTTCAGTCCACATATGATACCCTTACTCCATTTGATACCCATGCATATGTAGTGTAGCTCCTTGCTTGCGAGTACTTTGGATGAGTACTCACGGTTGCTTTCTCCCCCTTTTCCCCCTTTCCTTTCATTCTGGTTGTCGCAACCAGATGCTGGAGTCCAGGAGCCAGACGCCACCGTCGACGACGACTCCTACTACACCGGAGGCGCCTACTACTACGTGATGCCCGCTGACGACGACCAGGAGTAGTTAGGAGGATCCCAGGCAGGAGGCCTGCGCCTCTTTCGATCTGTATCCCAGTTTGTGCTGGCCTTCTTAAGGCAAACTTGTTTAACTTATGTCTGTACTCAGATATTGTTGCTTCCACTGACTCGTCTATGATCGAGCTCTTGTATTCGAGCCCTCGAGGCCCCTGGCTTGTAATATGATGCTTGTATGACTTATTTTAATTGTAGAGTTGTGTTGTGATATCTTCCCGTGAGTCCCTGATCTTGATCGTACACGTTTGCGTGTATGATTAGTGTACGATTGAATCGGGGGCGTCACACCTAATTGTGAAGGAAGTCACCCAGTTGAAGAATGCCCAACTAGGAAAATTACTTGTTTCTTGTGTGAAGGGACTACCCACTATCCTGCTCAGTGTCACATTTACCCCATGGGACAACGAACCATCCAGCAGAAGAAAGAAGTAAAGAAAGGAGCCCTTATGGAAATGTTAGAAGAACCCGTGATGAAGAAAGAGGTGGAGGACACACCTAAAGAAGACCCGAGTAAACCCTGCACTAAGTCATGCTATTCATGCGGAGAAGAAGGACACATCTCCCAAAATTGTTTGAATGGGGATCTAGTAGAATTCTCGACAGAGGAAGTAGAATATGACCCACCGGAAATAGAAGCCATGATTGGCATGGAAAGGTCCAGGAAGAGATGCAGATTGGATTCTAGGAAGGACCTGAGTTATATCACCTGTTATAGGTGCAAGGAGTCAGGGCACTACCTCAACAATTGCCCAAAAAGGAAACCTCGATACTTGTCAGAAGTAATGTGTTTTAGTTGTAAAGGAGCAGGGCACTTTGCTAGAGAATGCCCCAAGGAGAAGGAAACTTGTGCTAGATAGTTGAGTTTGCAACAAAAGAAATGGAGTAGTAGAAGTGAGAACATTTTCTTTTATATTGAGGTGTTGAGTTGAGACATGTAATGGAGAAGCGAGAGATTGTAATCATTTGAGAATGAATAAAGTAGCATCGTTGGTACTGATATGGATTTTATGAGTTGTTACTCTATGGAAAAGGATTTTGACCATTTTTGAGGATAAGAGAAATGTAGTCTATGGAAGATTTATGCATTTTAAGGGTGGTAGTACCCTGTAAGAACTATTGACCCCTGGAAAAGATAGGGATACTCCACTGAGTGGATTTCAGACAAAAATGAATACGAGTTTTGTCTCGATATGTGTGATACCCCAAGAGTATGTGGGATGAAGTTGGAGACCGTCAGTTGTTTGGACCAAATGTGATCAAGGAGTCAGAAGAGAATGTTAAGTTGATTCGAGATAGACTGAAAGTAGCTCAGTCCAGGTAGAAGAGTTATGTAGACTCAAAAAACTCAAGGAGGTAGTCTATGAAATTGGAGACAGAGCATGTCTTCGTGTGACCCCTCTGCGAGGAGTTAAACGATTTGGAGTTAAGGGACAGTTAGCCCCAAGATTTGTAGGACCATACCGAGTTTTGGAGCATATGGGAGAAGTGGCCAACAAGTTGGAGTCACCCAAAGGACTGTCAGGAGTTCATGATGTGTTTCTCAGTTGAAGAGTGCCATGCAGAGATGGCCAATATTTCCCTGTAAGGACGCTTGACCGCGGAAAGGATAATGATGTTCCACGAAGTGGAATATGAACTTCATAAGTATAAGTTTTTATCTCGGTATGAGGGATATCCCACGAGGATGAAGAGATAAATTACTATTGGATATAAAGGAGGTATGATGTCGGAAATATGGATCAATGAAAACTCCATGATGAGTCTGAGTAATCATGTCCTAGATTGGTGCCAATAGAAGGAAGGAATTCAATACGATTGGATGGAATTAATAATACTAGGAAGTTGGAAGTTGAAATAATGATCAGTTGCCCGATGATAAGTTCAAGGACTACAAGTGATGAGATGGGCCATAACTCACAGGCCCCAGGACCTGCCAAGAAGCAAGCACACTCTTGCTGAAGGAAAAACCCTGGAAGAGGATATGCCCTTATCGATAGACGATCTTATAGGAGTAACGCAAAACCTGAGAGTTGTGAAGGAACGATAGATGTTTGTTTGGCTTGCAGAATCTATGGAGTTATCTGAACTTGGTTCGTCGACAAGAGAAATTCTGCAATGCTTGTGAGGATGACCGAGTGTTAGAATGCGAGATTCGCTAAACTGTATACAAGGTAATGATTTGGGTGTGGGATGGATTGATCACCATACCGACTTACTCTTATTATTCGCCTTGCTATATGGGATGGTAAATCTGAGTGACTTGCCTATAGTAGAGAGACGACGATATTAAACCTTGTTAAACCTTAGAATGGTATAAGAATTTTTCCCTTGTACACGACAGCTTTGCCAACCGTAGGTTATACGGTGAGGATCACCCAGACCCATTTCCTGCAGGAGAAACCACAAATTGTTGACCACCATGAGATATCGATAGTTGTTTAGTTTTGGCGCGAGACCCGTCAGCTAAGAAGACCCAATCTCGGAATAACCTTACCAAGATGAAAGGACAAAAGAATTGAGGAAAAGGTTATGCCATCACCGGAAGAGCCCAGAGAAAGGAATTATACTGAAGATCTGAGAAGACCGACACTGTCAAGAATAAGGATGGAGTATATGAGTTTTGATAGAACCATAACCATGCTTCTAAGGGTGGTAGCACCCCAGACCCCGGAGACGATCGATGGATTTTGAGGAGACCCCCAAACCCTAACCTTTTTCTTGCTAGCCTCTCCGAATCTCGAGGACGAGATTCATTTTAAGGGTGGTAGGTTTGTAACATCCCAAAATTCTAAATTTTGGAATGTTATAATAAATAGATAGATTTGATTGATTGTTTGATTGATTGTCTGAAAGTGAGTGAATTCGAAACTTTTGAAAGTTAAATGAGAGGGAATAAAAGGACTTTCCCAAACTTTCATATTTGCTTTCTGATCTCCATGAATTCAAATTCTTTTCAACACAAAACCCTAGAGAGAAGATGACATGACTTCTTCCATTTAAAAAGAAAAGGGTGTTTGAAAAATATTTAAATTCCATTGGGAAATATTTTCCAATTCAGAAACTTTATGCAACTCAATGATTTTCACGCGAGAAGATAAAATGACTTCTTCAAATTATGAAATATGAGTTGGGAGTTTCAAAGAATTAAAGTCAAAGTTCTTTTGAATTTATTTTCAATTTGGAGTTATTTGAGTTTTATTCAAATTATTTTTCTCCAAAAATAAAATATATGGAAATTAGGGTAACATGATTCCCTACAACAGAAAATTGGAGATGGATAAATTTGAAATCATTTTGGTATTTTAAAAATGTTTTTTTGTTGGATTTTAATAGACCAGTAGCACTCTTTGATTTATCTGAATTTGTGTGGATTTTATTTGAAGTTATAAAAATGTTCATGTCGTAGAAAATCTTTTTCTGAAAATTTTGATATATTATATGCCTATATAATATTTTTAGTTATTTTGTTATTTTAGTTCTCTGAAAACAAAAAAATGTTTATAAAAAAAACCTTCCCGCCAACTGGGCCGGCCCAGCTCCTGCCAGGCCGCGGCCCAGCCCAGCAGCGCCGCCCCTCTCCCTCCCGAGCGAGAGACCCGCTTAGGCACGCCGCCGCGCCGCCATGGACGACGTGACCGCCCCGGCCTCTCCATGGCCCCTCGCCCAAGCCGCCCTCTCCTCCCCTCCCCTATAAAGCCGCCGCCGCCGCCCCGGCTTCTCTCTCCTCGCCGCACCGCTTCTCGCCGCGCCGCCGCCGCCACAGATCGCCGCCGTGCCGCCGCTAGCTGCTGCCTCCGCGCCGCTGCTCTGCTGCGTCTCCAGTCGCCGCCGCCGCCGCTAGCTGCTGCTGCCATCGCCGCCTCGCCCCGCGCCGCACCACCGCGCCGCCGCCGCCGCCGCGTCGGAGCGCGCCGCCCTCGCCGGAGCCCCGCGCCATCTCGCCGGAGTAACCGCCGTCGTTCGCCGGTGTTGACCGGAAAGGTAAAACTGCCCCGGTCCGGTTTTATTTAGGCTATGGTTTATTTTCGGTTCTTAAAAAAAATCGATCGGTTGGTTATCCAGCGGGCGTTCGCTATTTAGGGTTCAGTAGCGAATGGTTTTCGTCTTATAGGCTTCCGCAGTGAACGTTCGCTATTTAGCCTTTTCTTTTATTTCAGTTTTTGGCCAGGGACCCGTTTTTGAATACTTTATTTACAGAATAGTCCATGTTCTTCAAACAAGCACATCTTTTTACTCGTTAGTCCAAATTCAACGAAACCAACGCCCACTTCTTCGTTATGATCTCCTCTATCCAGTAAAACAACTCAAACATGTTTTTGAAAAGTTTAAAATTTGAATTAGATCAGATTTGAATTCAAACTTTGTTTGATCATAACTTGAGTTTCGTAGCTCCGTTTGAGTTGATTCTTTTTGCAAATCAAAGCTCTTGACCTAAACCTTCTAATAAGGCCAAATTCACATAATTTTGGTACTGTTAGAAATAGTTTTATGTTGCAAGAGTTATTTGCTTGGTTTTGATG